>NC_090370.1:18457321-18504821 GCF_035084215.1 Heptranchias perlo
GGAAATGGCAGATGCATTAAAGAAATATTTTATATCTGTCTTCACAGTAGAAGACACCAGAAATAGTGGGGAACCAAGAGGGAAATGGGACTGAGGAACTTAAAGTAATTAATATCAGTTGAGAAAAAGTACTTGAGAAACTAATGGGACTAAAAGCCAACAAGTCCCCTGGACCTGATGGCCCACATCCAAGGGTTCTAAAAGAGGTGGCTGCAGAGATAGTGGATGCATTGGTTATGATCGTCTGAAATTTCCTAGATTCTGGAATGCTCCCAGCGGACTGGAAGGTAGCAAATGTGACCCTACTATTCAAGAAAGGAGGGAGAGAGAAAACAGGGAACGACAGGCCAGTTCGCCTGACATCGGTCGTCGGGAAAATGCTGGAATCCATTATTAAGGAAGTGGTAACAGGGCACTTAGAAAATCTTAATATGATTAGGCAGAGTCAACATGGTTTTATGAAAGGGAAATCGTGTATGACTAATTTATTAGAGTTTTTTGAGGGTGTAACTAGCAGGGTAGATAAAGGGGAACCAGTGGATGTAGTATATTTGGATTTTCAAAATGTATTCAATAAGGTGCCACATAAAAGGTTGTTACACAAGATAAGGGCTCATGGGATTGGGGGTAATATATTAGCACAGACAGAGGATTGGTTATTGGACAGAAAACAGAGAGTAGGGATAAACGGGTCATTCTCAGGTTGGCAGGCTGTAACTAGTGGGGTACCACAAGGATCAGTGCTCGGGCCTCAGCTACTTACAATCTATATTAATGATTTAGATGAGGGGACCGAGTGTAATGTATCCAAGTTTGCTGACAATACAAAGCTAGGTGGGAAAGTAAACTGTGAGGAGGACACAGAGTCTGCAAAGGGATATAGACAGGTTAAGTGAGTGGGCAAGAAGGTGGCAGATGGAGTATAATGTGGGGGAATGTGAGGTTATTCACTTTGGTAGGAAGAATAGAAAAACAGAATATTTTTTAAATGGTGAGAAACTATTAAATGTTGGTGTTCAGAGAGATTTGGGTGTCCTGGTACATGAAACACAGAAAGTTAACATGCAGGTACAGCAAACAATTAGGAAGGCAAATCGTTTGTTTGCCTTAATTGCAAGGGGATTGGAGTACAAGAGTAAGGAAGTCTTACTACAATTGTACAGGGCTTTGGTGAGACCTCACCTCGAGTACTGTGTACAGTTTTGGTCTCCTTACCTAAGGAAGGATATACTTGCCTTAGAGGCGGTGCAATGAAGGTTCACTAGATTGATTCCTGGGATGAGAGGGTTGTCCTATGAGGAGAGATTGAGTAGAATGTGCCTATACTCTCTGGAGTTTAGAAGAATGAGAGGTGATCTGGGTGGTGCCAGAGGACTGGAGAATTGCAAATGTTACACCCTTGTTCAAAAAAGGGTGTAAGGATAAACCCAGCAACTACAGGCCAGTCAGTTTAACCTCAGTGGTGGGGAAACTTTTAGAAACGATAATCCAGGACAGAATTAACAGTCACTTGGACGAGGGTGGATTGATTAGGGAAAGCCAGCACGGATTTATTAAAGGCAAATCGTGTTTAACTAACCTGATAGAGTTTTTTGATGAGGTAACAGAGAGGGTAGATGAGGGCAATGCAGTTGATGTGGTGTATATGGACTTTCAAAAGGTGTTTGATAAAGTGCCGCACGGTAGGTTTATCAAGATTGCGGCCCATGGAATAAAGGGGTCAGCAGCAACATGGATACAGAATTGGCTAAGTAACAGGAAACAGAGAGTAGTGGTGAACGGTTGTTTTTCAGACTGGAGGGAGGTGTACAGTGGTGTTCCCCAGGGGTCGGTGCTGGGACCACTGCTTTTCTTGATATATATTAATGACTTGGACTTGGGTGTACAGGGCACAATTTCAAAATTTGTAGATGACACAAAACTTGGAAGGGTAGTAAACAGTGAGGAGGATAGTGATAGACTTCAAGAGGATATAGACAGGCTGGTGGCATGGGTGGACACGTGACAGATGAAATTTAATGCAGAGAAGTGCAAAGTGATACATTTCAGTAGGAAGAATGAGGAGAGGCAATATTAACTGGAGGGCACAACTCTAAAAGGGGTACAGGAACAAAGAGATCTGGGGGTATATGTACACAAATCATTGAAGGTGGCAGGGCAGGTTGAGAAAGCGGTTAAAAAAGCATACAGGATCCTGGGCTTTATAAATAGAGGCATAGAGTACAAAAGTATGGAAGTCATGATGAACCTTTATAAAACACTGGTTTGGCCACAACTGGAGTATTGTGTCCAGTTCTGGGCACCGCACTTGAGGAAAGATGTGAAGGCCTTAGAGAGGGTGCAGAAGAGATTTACTGGAATGATTCCAGGGATGAGGGCCTTTAGTTACGTGGCGAGACTGCAGAAGCTGGGGTTGTTCTCCTTGGAACAGAGACGGTTGCGAGGAGATTTGATAGAGTTATTCAAAATCATGGAGATCGAGACAGAGTAGAGAGAGAGAAACTGTTCCCATTGGTGGAAGGGTCAAGAACCAGAGGGCATAGATTTAAGGTGATTGGCAAAAGAACCAAAGGTGACATGAGGAAAAACTTTTTTACACAGCGAGTGGTTAGGATCTGGAATGCACTGCCCCAGGGGGTGGTGGAGGCAGATTCAATCATGGCCTTCAAAAGGAAACCGGATAAGTAATTGAAAGGAAAAAATTTGCAGGACGATGGGGATAGGGCGGGGGAGTGGGACGAGTTGGATTGCTCTTGCACAGAGCCAGCACGGACTCGATGGGCCAAATGACCTCCTTCCATGCTGTAACCTTTCTATGATTCTATGATTCTATCTCATTGAAACATATGAGATTATGAGGGGGCTTGACAGGGTAAATGCTGAGAGGCTGTTTGCCCTTGTTAGCGAGTCTAGAACTAGGGGGCATAGTCTCAGGATAAGGGGTCGGCCATTTAGGACTGAGATGAGGAGGAATTTCTTCACTCAGAGGGTTGTGAATCTATGGAATTCTCTACCCCAGAGGGCTGTGGATGCTGAGTCATTGAGTATATTCAAGACTGAGATCGATAGATTTTTGGACTTCAGGGGAATCGAGGAAAATGGGGATCGGGCGGGAAAGTGGAGTTGAGGTCAAAGATCAGCCATGATCTGATTGAATGGTGAAGCAGGATCGAGGGGCCATTTGGCTTATTCCTGCTCCTATTTCTTATGTTGTTATATTCTTAGAATAGTGTTTTGGGTGAGGCAAGCAAGGGGGTCAATGCCCATGGGAACTGAGCCCAACACGACAGGAAACAGCAAATCTAACAATTCCATTCACTCGCATTCTCTCTCCCACTCTCTCTCACATTCTCACTCTCTCTCTCTCACAATCTCTCTCCCACACTCTCTCACATTCTCACTCCCTCTCTCACACAATCTCTCTCCCACACTCTCTCACATTCTCACTCCCTCTCTCACACAATCTCTCTCCCACTCTCTCTCACATTCTCACTCCCTCTCTCACACAATCTCTCCCCCACACTCTCTCACATTCTCACTCCCTCTCTCACACAATCTCTCTCCCACACTCTCTCACATTCTCACTCCCTCTCTCACACAATCTCTCCCCCACACTCTCTCACATTCTCACTCCCTCTCTCACACAATCTCTCTCCCACACTCTCTCACATTCTCACTCCCTCTCTCACACAATCTCTCTCCCACACTCTCTCACATTCTCACTCCCTCTCTCACACAATCTCTCTCCCACACTCTCTCACATTCTCACTCCCTCTCTCACACAATCTCTCTCCCACACTCTCTCACATTCTCACTCCCTCTCTCACACAATCTCTCTCCCACACTCTCTCACATTCTCACTCCCTCTCTCACACAATCTCTCTCCCTGACTCTCTCACATTCTCACTCCCTCTCTCACACAATCTCTCTCCCACACTCTCTCACATTCTCACTACCTCTCTCACACAATCTCTCTCCCACTCTCTCACATTCTCACTCCCTCTCTCACACAATCTCTCTCCCACACTCTCTCACATTCTCACTCCCTCTCTCACACAATCTCTCTCCCTGACTCTCTCACATTCTCACTCCCTCTCTCACACAATCTCTCTCCCACACTCTCTCACATTCTCACTCCCTCTCTCACACAATCTCTCTCCACACTCTCTCACATTCTCACTCCCTCTCTCACACAATCTCTCTCCCACACTCTCTCACATTCTCACTCCCTCTCTCACACAATCTCTCTCCCACACTCTCTCACATTCTCACTCCCTCTCTCACACAATCTCTCTCCCACACTCTCTCACATTCTCACTCCCTCTCTCACACAATCTCTCTCCCTGACTCTCTCACAATCTCACTCCCTCTCTCACACAATCTCTCTCACACTCTCTCACATTCTCACTCCCTCTCTCACACAATCTCTCTCCTACACTCTCTCACATTCTCACTCCCTCTCTCACACAATCTCTCTCCCACACTCTCTCACATTCTCACTCCCTCTCTCACACAATCTCTCTCCCGCACTCTCTCACATTCTCACTCCCTCTCTCACACAATCTCTCTCACACTCTCTCACATTCTCACTCCCTCTCTCACACAATCTCTCTCCTACACTCTCTCACATTCTCACTCCCTCTCTCACACAATCTCTCTCCCACACTCTCTCACATTCTCACTCCCTCTCTCACACAATCTCTCTCCCTGACTCTCTCACATTCTCACTCCCTCTCTCACACAATCTCTCTCCCACACTCTCTCACATTCTCACTCCCTCTCTCACACAATCTCTCTCCCACACTCTCTCACATTCTCACTCCCTCTCTCACACAATCTCTCTCCCACACTCTCTCACATTCTCACTCCCTCTCTCACACAATCTCTCTCCCACACTCTCTCACATTCTCACTCCCTCTCTCACACAATCTCTCTCCCTGACTCTCTCACATTCTCACTCCCTCTCTCACACAATCTCTCTCACACTCTCTCACATTCTCACTCCCTCTCTCACACAATCTCTCTCCCACACTCTCTCACATTCTCACTCCCTCTCTCACACAATCTCTCTCCCACACTCTCTCACATTCTCACTCCCTCTCTCACACAATCTCTCTCCCACACTCTCTCACATTCTCACTCCCTCTCTCACACAATCTCTCTCACACTCTCTCACATTCTCACTCCCTCTCTCACACAATCTCTCTCCCACACTCTCTCACATTCTCACTCCCTCTCTCACACAATCTCTCTCCCACACTCTCTCACATTCTCACTCCCTCTCTCACACAATCTCTCTCCCACACTCTCTCACATTCTCACTCCCTCTCTCACACAATCTCTCTCCCACACTCTCTCACATTCTCACTCCCTCTCTCACACAATCTCTCTCCCACACTCTCTCACATTCTCACTCCCTCTCTCACACAATCTCTCTCCCACACTCTCTCACATTCTCACTCCCTCTCTCACACAATCTCTCTCCCTCACTCTCTCACATTCTCACTCCCTCTCTCACACAATCTCTCTCCCACACTCTCTCACATTCTCACTCCCTCTCTCACACAATCTCTCTCCCTGACTCTCTCACATTCTCACTCCCTCTCTCACACAATCTCTCTCCACACTCTCTCACATTCTCACTCCCTCTCTCACACAATCTCTCTCCCACACTCTCTCACATTCTCACTCCCTCTCTCACACAATCTCTCTCCCACACTCTCTCACATTCTCACTCCCTCTCTCACACAATCTCTCTCCCACACTCTCTCACATTCTCACTCCCTCTCTCACACAATCTCTCTCCCTACTCTCTCACATTCTCACTCCCTCTCTCACACAATCTCTCTCCACACTCTCTCACATTCTCACTCCCTCTCTCACACAATCTCTCTCCCACACTCTCTCACATTCTCACTCCCTCTCTCACACAATCTCTCTCCCACACTCTCTCACATTCTCACTCCCTCTCTCACACAATCTCTCTCCCACACTCTCTCACATTCTCACTCCCTCTCTCACACAATCTCTCTCCCTCACTCTCTCACATTCTCACTCCCTCTCTCACACAATCTCTCTCCCACACTCTCTCACATTCTCACTCCCTCTCTCACACAATCTCTCTCCCACACTCTCTCACATTCTCACTCCCTCTCTCACACAATCTCTCTCCCACACTCTCTCACATTCTCACTCCCTCTCTCACACAATCTCTCTCCCACACTCTCTCACATTCTCACTCCCTCTCTCACACAATCTCTCTCCCACACTCTCTCACATTCTCACTCCCTCTCTCACACAATCTCTCTCCCAGACTCTCTCACATTCTCACTCCCTCTCTCACACAATCTCTCTCCCACACTCTCTCACATTCTCACTCCCTCTCTCACACAATCTCTCTCCCACACTCTCTCACATTCTCACTCCCTCTCTCACACAATCTCTCTCCACACTCTCTCACATTCTCACTCCCTCTCTCACACAATCTCTCTCCCACACTCTCTCACATTCTCACTCCCTCTCTCACACAATCTCTCTCCCACACTCTCTCACATTCTCACTCCCTCTCTCACACAATCTCTCTCCCACACTCTCTCACATTCTCACTCCCTCTCTCACACAATCTCTCTCCCACACTCTCTCACATTCTCACTCCCTCTCTCACACAATCTCTCTCCCACACTCTCTCACATTCTCACTCCCTCTCTCACACAATCTCTCTCCCACACTCTCTCACATTCTCACTCCCTCTCTCACACAATCTCTCTCCCACACTCTCTCACATTCTCACTCCCTCTCTCACACAATCTCTCTCCCACACTCTCTCACATTCTCACTCCCTCTCTCACACAATCTCTCTCCCACACTCTCTCACATTCTCACTCCCTCTCTCACACAATCTCTCTCCCTGACTCTCTCACATTCTCACTCCCTCTCTCACACAATCTCTCTCCCACACTCTCTCACATTCTCACTCCCTCTCTCACACAATCTCTCTCCCACACTCTCTCACATTCTCACTCCCTCTCTCACACAATCTCTCTCCCACACTCTCTCACATTCTCACTCCCTCTCTCACACAATCTCTCTCCACACTCTCTCACATTCTCACTCCCTCTCTCACACAATCTCTCTCCCACACTCTCTCACATTCTCACTCCCTCTCTCACACAATCTCTCTCCCACACTCTCTCACATTCTCACTCCCTCTCTCACACAATCTCTCTCCCACACTCTCTCACATTCTCACTCCCTCTCTCACACAATCTCTCTCCCACACTCTCTCACATTCTCACTCCCTCTCTCACACAATCTCTCTCCCACACTCTCTCACATTCTCACTCCCTCTCTCACACAATCTCTCTCCCACACTCTCTCACATTCTCACTCCCTCTCTCACACAATCTCTCTCCACACTCTCTCACATTCTCACTCCCTCTCTCACACAATCTCTCTCCACACTCTCTCACATTCTCACTCCCTCTCTCACACAATCTCTCTCCCACACTCTCTCACATTCTCACTCCCTCTCTCACACAATCTCTCTCCCACACTCTCTCACATTCTCACTCCCTCTCTCACACATCTCTCTCCCACACTCTCTCACATTCTCCCCTCCACATCTCCCACACTCTCTCACATTCTCACTCCCTCTCTCACACAATCTCTCTCCCACACTCTCTCACATTCTCACTCCCTCTCTCACACAATCTCTCTCCCACACTCTCTCACATTCTCACTCCCTCTCTCACACAATCTCTCTCCCACACTCTCTCACATTCTCACTCCCTCTCTCACACAATCTCTCTCCCACACTCTCTCACATTCTCACTCCCTCTCTCACACAATCTCTCTCCCACACTCTCTCACATTCTCACTCCCTCTCTCACACAATCTCTCTCCCACACTCTCTCACATTCTCACTCCCTCTCTCACACAATCTCTCTCCCACACTCTCTCACATTCTCACTCCCTCTCTCACACAATCTCTCTCCCACACTCTCTCACATTCTCACTCCCTCTCTCACACAATCTCTCTCCCACACTCTCTCACATTCTCACTCCCTCTCTCACACAATCTCTCTCCCACACTCTCTCACATTCTCACTCCCTCTCTCACACAATCTCTCTCCCACACTCTCTCACATTCTCACTCCCTCTCTCACACAATCTCTCTCCCACACTCTCTCACATTCTCACTCCCTCTCTCACACAATCTCTCTCCCACACTCTCTCACATTCTCACTCCCTCTCTCACACAATCTCTCTCCCACACTCTCTCACATTCTCACTCCCTCTCTCACACAATCTCTCTCCCACACTCTCTCACATTCTCACTCCCTCTCTCACACAATCTCTCTCCCACACTCTCTCACATTCTCACTCCCTCTCTCACACAATCTCTCTCCCACACTCTCTCACATTCTCACTCCCTCTCTCACACAATCTCTCTCCCACACTCTCTCACATTCTCACTCCCTCTCTCACACAATCTCTCTCCCCACTCTCTCACATTCTCACTCCCTCTCTCACACAATCTCTCTCCCACACTCTCTCACATTCTCACTCCCTCTCTCACACAATCTCTCTCCCACACTCTCTCACATTCTCACTCCCTCTCTCACACAATCTCTCTCCCACTCTCTCACATTCTCACTCCCTCTCTCACACAATCTCTCTCCCACACTCTCTCACATTCTCACTCCCTCTCTCACACAATCTCTCTCCCACACTCTCTCACATTCTCACTCCCTCTCTCACACAATCTCTCTCCCACACTCTCTCACATTCTCACTCCCTCTCTCACACAATCTCTCTCCCACACTCTCTCACATTCTCACTCCCTCTCTCACACAATCTCTCTCCCTGACTCTCTCACATTCTCACTCCCTCTCTCACACAATCTCTCTCCCACACTCTCTCACATTCTCACTCCCTCTCTCACACAATCTCTCTCCCACACTCTCTCACATTCTCACTCCCTCTCTCACACAATCTCTCTCCCTGACTCTCTCACATTCTCACTCCCTCTCTCACACAATCTCTCTCCCACACTCTCTCACATTCTCACTCCCTCTCTCACACAATCTCTCTCCCACACTCTCTCACATTCTCACTCCCTCTCTCACACAATCTCTCTCCCACACTCTCTCACATTCTCACTCCCTCTCTCACACAATCTCTCTCCCACACTCTCTCACATTCTCACTCCCTCTCTCACACAATCTCTCTCCCACACTCTCTCACATTCTCACTCCCTCTCTCACACAATCTCTCTCCCACACTCTCTCACATTCTCACTCCCTCTCTCACACAATCTCTCTCCCACACTCTCTCACATTCTCACTCCCTCTCTCACACAATCTCTCTCCCACACTCTCTCACATTCTCACTCCCTCTCTCACACAATCTCTCTCCCACACTCTCTCACATTCTCACTCCCTCTCTCACAATCTCTCTCCCACACTCTCTCACATTCTCACTCCCTCTCTCACACAATCTCTCTCCCACACTCTCTCACATTCTCACTCCCTCTCTCACACAATCTCTCTCCCACACTCTCTCACATTCTCACTCCCTCTCTCACACAATCTCTCTCCCACACTCTCTCACATTCTCACTCCCTCTCTCACACAATCTCTCTCCCACACTCTCTCACATTCTCACTCCCTCTCTCACACAATCTCTCTCCCACACTCTCTCACATTCTCACTCCCTCTCTTCACACAATCTCTCTCCCACACTCTCTCACATTCTCACTCCCTCTCTCACACAATCTCTCTCCCACACTCTCTCACATTCTCACTCCCTCTCTCACACAATCTCTCTCCCACACTCTCTCACATTCTCACTCCCTCTCTCACACAATCTCTCTCCACACTCTCTCACATTCTCACTCCCTCTCTCACACAATCTCTCTCCCACACTCTCTCACATTCTCACTCCCTCTCTCACACAATCTCTCTCCCACACTCTCTCACATTCTCACTCCCTCTCTCACACAATCTCTCTCCCACACTCTCTCACATTCTCACTCCCTCTCTCACACAATCTCTCTCCCACACTCTCTCACATTCTCACTCCCTCTCTCACACAATCTCTCTCCCACACTCTCTCACATTCTCACTCCCTCTCTCACACAATCTCTCTCCCACACTCTCTCACATTCTCACTCCCTCTCTCACACAATCTCTCTCCCACACTCTCTCACATTCTCACTCCCTCTCTCACACAATCTCTCTCCCACACTCTCTCACATTCTCACTCCCTCTCTCACACAATCTCTCTCCCACACTCTCTCACATTCTCACTCCCTCTCTCACACAATCTCTCTCCCACACTCTCTCACATTCTCACTCCCTCTCTCACACAATCTCTCTCCACACTCTCTCACATTCTCACTCCCTCTCTCACACAATCTCTCTCCCTGACTCTCTCACATTCTCACTCCCTCTCTCACACAATCTCTCTCCCACACTCTCTCACATTCTCACTCCCTCTCTCACACAATCTCTCTCCACACTCTCTCACATTCTCACTCCCTCTCTCACACAATCTCTCTCCCTGACTCTCTCACATTCTCACTCCCTCTCTCACACAATCTCTCTCCCACACTCTCTCACATTCTCACTCCCTCTCTCACACAATCTCTCTCCCTGACTCTCTCACATTCTCACTCCCTCTCTCACACAATCTCTCTCCCACACTCTCTCACATTCTCACTCCCTCTCTCACACAATCTCTCTCCCACACTCTCTCACATTCTCACTCCCTCTCTCACACAATCTCTCTCTCACACAATCTCTCTCCCTGACTCTCTCACATTCTCACTCCCTCTCTCACACAATCTCTCTCCCACACTCTCTCACATTCTCACTCCCTCTCTCGCACAATCTCTCTCCCACACTCTCTCACATTCTCACTCCCTCTCTCACACAATCTCTCTCCCACACTCTCTCACATTCTCACTCCCTCTCTCTCACAATCTCTCTCCCTGACTCTCTCACATTCTCACTCCCTCTCTCACACAATCTCTCTCCCACACTCTCTCACATTCTCACTCCCTCTCTCACACAATCTCTCTCCCACACTCTCTCACATTCTCACTCCCTCTCTCACACAATCTCTCTCCCACACTCTCTCACATTCTCACTCCCTCTCTCACACAATCTCTCTCCCTGACTCTCTCACATTCTCACTCCCTCTCTCGCACAATCTCTCTCCCACACTCTCTCACATTCACTCACTCTCTCACACAATCTCTCTCGCACACTCTCTCACATTCTCACTCCCTCTCTCACACAATCTCTCTCCCTGACTCTCTCACATTCTCACTCCCTCTCTCACACAATCTCTCTCCCACACTCTCTCACATTCTCACTCCCTCTCTCTCACAATCTCTCTCCCTGACTCTCTCACATTCTCACTCCCTCTCTCACACAATCTCTCTCCCTGACTCTCTCACATTCTCACTCCCTCTCTCACACAATCTCTCTCCCACACTCTCTCACATTCTCACTCCCTCTCTCACACAATCTCTCTCCCACACTCTCTCACATTCTCACTCCCTCTCTCACACAATCTCTCTCCCACACTCTCTCACATTCTCACTCCCTCTCTCACACAATCTCTCTCCCACACTCTTTCACATTCTCACTCCCTCTCTCACACAATCTCTCTCCCACACTCTCTCACATTCTCACTCCCTCTCTAACACAATCTCTCTCCCTAACTCTCTCTCACTTTCTCAAACCCTCTCTCATTCGTTCTCTCTCACAAAAACACCCTCTGATATATCCCACATGCCTCACCATAACAATGATCTCCCTCACACCCCTCACTGTAACACTCTGATATATCCCACACCCCTCACTGTAACACTCTGATATATCCCACACCCCTCACTGTAATACTCTGATATATCTCACACCCCTCACTGTAATACTCTGATATATCCCACACCCCTCACTGTAACACTCTGATATATCCCACACCCCTCACTGTCACACTCTGATATATCCCACACCCCTCACTGTAACACTCTGATATATCCCACACCCCTCACTGTAACACTCTGATATATCCCACACCCCTCACTGTAACACTCTGATATACCCCACACCCCTCACTGTAACACTCTGATATATCCCACACCCCTCACTGTAACACTCTGATATATCCCACACCCCTCACTGTCACACTCTGATATATCCCACACCCCTCACTGTAACACTCTGATATATCCCACACCCCTCACTGTAACACTCTGATATATCCCACACCCCTCACTGTAACACTCTGATATATCTCACACCCCTCACTGTAACACTCTGATATATCCCACACCCCTCACTGTAACACTCTGATATATCCCACACCCCTCACTGTAACACTCTCTGATATACCCCACACCCCTCACTGTAACACTCTGATATACCCCACACCCCTCACTGTAACACTCTGATATATCCCACACCCCTCACTGTAACACTCTGATATACCCCACACCCCTCACTGTAACACTCTGATATATCCCACACCCCTCACTGTAACACTCTGATATATCCCACACCCCTCACTGTAACACTCTGATATATCCCACACCCCTCACTGTAACACTCTGATATATCCCACACCCCTCACTGTAACACTCTGATATACCCCACACCCCTCACTGTAACACACTGATATATCCCACACCCCTCACTGCAACAGTCTGATATATCTCACACCCCTCACTGTAACACACTGATATACCCCACACCCCTCACTGTAACACTCTGATATATCTCACACCCCTCACTGTAACACTCTGATATACCCCACACCCCCTCACTGTAACACTCTGATATATCCCACACCCCTCACTGTAACACTCTGATATATCCCACACCCCTCACTGTAACACTCTGATATACCTCACACCCCTCACTGTAACACTCTGATATATCCCACACCCCTCACTGTAACACTGATATACCCCACACCCCTCACTGAAACACTCTGATATACCCCACACCCCTCACTGTAACACTCTGATATACCCCACACCCCTCACTGTAACACTCTCTGATATACCCCACACCCCTCACTGTAACACTCTGATATACCCCACACCCCTCACTGTAACACTCTGATATATCCCACACCCCTCACTGTAACACTCTGATATATCCCACACCCCTCACTGTAACACTCTGATATATCCCACACCCCTCACTGTAACACTCTGATATATCCCACACCCCTCACTGTAACACTCTGATATACCCCACACCCCTCACTGTAACACTCTGATATACCCCACACCCCTCACTGTAACACTCTGATATATCCCACACCCCTCACTGTAACACTCTGATATATCCCACACCCCTCACTGTAATACTCTGATATATCCCACACCCCTCACTGTAACACTCTCTGATATACCCCACACCCCTCACTGTAACACTCTGATATACCCCACACCCCTCACTGTAACACTCTGATATATCCCACACCCCTCACTGTCACACTCTGATATATCCCACACCCCTCACTGTAACACTCTGATATATCTCACACCCCTCACTGTAACACTCTGATATACCCCACACCCCTCACTGTAACACTCTGATATATCCCACACCCCTCACTGTAACAGTCTGATATATCTCACACCCCTCACTGTAACACTCTGATATATCCCACACCCCTCACTGTAACACTCTGATATACCCCACACCCCTCACTGTCACACTCTGATATACCCCACACCCCTCACTGTAACACTCTGATATACCCCACACCCCTCACTGTAACACTCTGATATATCCCACACCCCTCACTGTAACACTCTGATATATCCCACACCCCTCACTGTAACACTCTGATATATCTCACACCCCTCACTGTCACACTCTGATATACCCCACACCCCTCACTGTAACACTCTGATATATCCCACACCCCTCACTGTAACACTCTGATATATCCCACACCCCTCACTGTAACACTCTGATATACCCCACACCCCTCACTGTAACAGTCTGATATATCTCACACCCCTCACTGTAACACTCTGATATATCCCACACCCCTCACTGTAACACTCTGAAATACCCCACACCCCTCACTGTAACACTCTGATATATCCCACACCCCTCACTGTCACACTCTGATATATCCCACACCCCTCACTGTCACAGTCTGATATATCTCACACCCCTCACTGTAACACTCTGATATATCCCACACCCCTCACTGTAACAGTCTGATATATCTCACACCCCTCACTGTAACACTCTGATATATCCCACACCCCTCACTGTAACACTCTGATATACCCCACACCCCTCACTGTAACACTCTGATATACCCCACACCCCTCACTGTAACTCTCTGATATACGCCACACCCCTCACTGTAAAACTCTGATATACCCCACACCCCTCACTGTAACACTCTGATATACCCCACACCCCTCACTGTAACACTCTGATATATCCCACACCCCACACTGCAACACTCTGATATACCCCACACCCCTCACCGTAACACTGATATACCCCACACCCCTCACTGTAACTCTCTGATATACGCCACACCCCTCACTGTAACACTCTGATATACCCCACACCCCTCACTGTAACACTCTGATATATCCCACACCCCTCACCGTAACACTGATATACCCCACACCCCTCACTGTAACTCTCTGATATACCCCACACCCCTCACTGTAACACTCTGATATATCCCACACCCCTCACTGTAACAGTCTGATATACCCCACACCCCTCACCGTAACACTGATATACCCCACACCCCTCACTGTAACTCTCTGATATACCCCACACCCCTCACTGTAACACTCTGATATACCCCACACCCCTCACTGTAACACTCTGATATATCCCACACCCCTCACTGTAACACTCTGATATATCCCACACCCCTCACTATAACACTCTGATATACCCCACACCCCTCACTGTCACACTCTGATATACCCCACACCCCTCACTTTAACACTCTGATATATCCCACACCCCTCACTGTCACACTCTGATATACCCCACACCCCTCACTGGAACACTCTGATATACCCCACACCCCTCACTGTAACACTCTGATATATCCCACACCCCTCACTGTAATACTCTGATATATCCCACACCCCTCACTGTAACACTCTGATATATCCCACACCCCTCACTGTAACACACTGATATATCCCACACCCCTCACTGTAACACTCTGATATACCCCACACCCCTCACTGTCACACTTTGATATACCCCACACCCCTCACTGTAATACTCTGATATACCCCACACCCCTCACTGCAACACTTTGATACACCCCACACCCCTCACTGTCACACTCTGATATATCCCACACCCCTCACTGTAACACTCTGATATATCCCACACCCCTCACTGTAACACTCTGATACACCCCACACCCCTCACTGTCACACTCTGATATATCCCACACCCCTCACTGTAATACTCTGATATACCCCACACCCCAACACTCTGTTATACCCCACACCCCTCACTGTAATACTCTGATATATCCCACACCCCACACTGTAACACTCTGATATACCCCACACCCCTCACTGTAACACTCTGATATACCCCACACCCCTCACTGTAACACTCTGATATACCCCACACCCCTCACTGTAATACTCTGATATATCCCACACCCCTCACTGTAACACTCTGATATACCCCACACCCCTCACTGTAACACTCTGATATATCCCACACCCCACACTGCAACACTCTGATATATCCCACACCCCTCACTGCAACACTCTGATATACCCCACACCCCTCACTGTAACACTCTGATATATCCCACACCCCACACTGCAACACTCTGATATACCCCACACCCCTCACTGTAACACTCTGATATATCCCACACCCCTCACTGTAACACTCTGATATATCCCACACCCCTCACTGTAACACTCTGATATATCCCACACCCCTCACTGTAACACTCTGATATATCCCACACCCCTCACTGTAACACACTGATATACCCCACACCCCTCACTGTAACACTCTGATATATCTCACACCCCTCACTGTAACACTCTGATATACCCCACACCCCTCACCGTAACACTGATATACCCCACACCCCTCACTGTAACTCTCTGATATACGCCACACCCCTCACTGTAACTCTCTGAGATACCCCACACCCCTCACTGTAACACAGATATGCCCCACGCCCCTCACTGTAACACTCTGATATACCGCACACCCCTCACTGTTACACTGATATATCCCACAACCCTCATTGTAACACTCTGATATATTCCACACCCCTCAAGTAAGTTTCTCCTTCGAGTTGGTTCACTCACCACCTGCCGCAGGCCCAGTCTGGCAGCTATGTCCTTCAGGACACGGCCAACAGTGGTGCTACCGAGCCACTCTTGGTGATGGACATTGAAGACCCCCACCCAGAGTACATTTTGTGCCCTTGCTACCCTCAGTGCTTCCTCCACGTGGTGCTCAACATGGAGGAGGACTGATTCATCAGCTGAGGGAGGACGGTAGGTGGCAATCAGCAGGAGGTTTCCTTGCCCATGTTTGACCTGATGCCATGAGATTTCATGGGGTCCAGAGTCAATGTTGAGGACTCCCAGGGCCACTCCCTCCTGACTGTATATCACTGTACCGCCACCTCTGGTGAGTCTGTCTTGCCGGTGGGACAGGACATACCCAGGGATGGTGATGGAAGAGTCTGGGACGTTGGCTGAAAGATATGATTCTGTGTGTATGGCTAGGTCAGGCTGTTGCTTGACTAGTCTGTGGGACAGCTCTACAAATTTTGGCACCAGTCCCCAGATGTTCGTGAGGTGGACTTTGCAGGGTCGACTGGGCTTGGTTTGCCTTTGTCGTGTCTGATGCCAGGTGGTCCGACTGGCATTATTCTTATTATGACTGTTTTGGGCGAGATTGTCCAACTGAGTGGCTTGCTCGGCCATTTCAGAGGGCAATTAAGAATCAACCACATTGTTGTGGGTAAGGACAGCAGGTTTCCTTCCCACAAGGACATTAGTGAACCAGATGGGTTTTTACAACAATCCAGTGGTTTGATGGCCATCATCACTGATACTAGTTTTTTTAATTCTAGATTTTATTTAATTAATTGAATTTAAATTCTCCAGCTACCGTGGTGGGATTTGAACTCATAACTCCTCATTATAAGTCCAGGCCTTTGGATTACTAGAACAGTAACATAACCACTATGCGACCATACTGTATTTTTTGATGTTTGCCCTGGCATTTCCTGATAGTTACCCTAGCATTTCCTGGTGTCTGTCCCAGTATTTCCTGGTGTATGCCCCAGTATTTCCTGGTGTATGCCCTAGTATTTCCTGGTGTATGCCCTAGTATTTCCTGGTGTATGCCCTAGTATTTCCTGGTGTATGCCCTAGTGTTTCCTGGTGTATGCCCCAGTATTTCCTGGTGTATGCCCCAGTATTTCCTGGTGTATGCCCCAGTATTTCCTGGTGTATGCCCCAGTATCTCCTGGTGTATGCCCCAGTATTTCCTGGTGTATGCCCTAATATTTCCTGGTGTATGCCCCAGTATTTCCTGCTGTATGCCCCAGTATTTCCTGGTGTCTGCCCGAGTATTTCCTGGTGTCTGCCCCAATATTTCCTGGTGTATGCCCCAGTATTTCCTGGTGTATGCCCCAGTATTTCCTGGTGTATGCCCTAATATTTCCTGGTGTATGCCCCAGTATTTCCTGGTGTATGCCCTAATATTTCCTGGTGTATGCCCGAGTATTTCCTGGTGTATGCCCCAATATTTCCTGGTGTATGCCCCAGTATTTCCTGGTGTATGCCCTAGTATTTCCTGGTGTATGCCCTAGTATGGTGGGGGAGAGGGTTCCACTGGGGAGTGCAGCCAGAGCCAAGACCATAGCACCATGGAACAATTATATAGGAGGGGGGGTAACAGAAAGGTCAGGAGAGCAATAGCGATCAGGGATTCTGTAGTTAGGGGAGCAGACAGGCGTTTCAGGATGGTATGTTGCCTCCTGGTGCCAGGGTCAAGGACGTCACTGAGCAGCTGCAGAACATTCTGGAGGGGGAGGGTGAACAGCCAGAGGTCGTGGTCCATATCGGTACCAGTGACATAGGTAGAAAGAGGGATGAGGTCCTGCAGGCAGATTTTAAGAGATTAATAAGCAGGACCTCAAAGGCAGTAATCTCCAGATTACTCCCGGTCCCACCCGCTAGTGAGTTTAGAAATAGGAGGATAGAGCAGATGAATGCGTGGCTGGAGAGATGGAGCAGGAGGGAGGGCTTTAGATTCCTGGGGCATTGGGACCAGTTCTGGGGGAGGTGGGACCTGTACAGGCCGGACGGGTTGCATCTCAATGGAGCTGGGACCAATGTCCTCGCGGGGGGGTTCACTAGTGCTGTGGGGGAGGGGGGGTTTAAACTAATTTGGCAGGGGGATGGGCACAGGATGTAGCATTGGAAAGGAGAAACAAGGGGCACAGAGGATCGGGGGAGAAAGATAGCACTAGAGTAAGAAATAGTACGGTATTAGATGGGACCAGTCTAAGAGAGAGTACAAGAAGGTCTAAGATAGGTTTACAGTGCATGTGTGTAAACACACGAAGCATGGTAAACAAGGTCGGTGAGCTACAGGCGCAAATAACCACATGGGAATATGATGTTGTGGAGATAACAGAGACCTGGCTCAAGAAAGGGCAGGATTGGGTACTAAATAGTCCTGGATACAAGGTGTTCAGGAAAGATAGGGAAGGAAAGAAAGGAGGGGGGAGGTGGCAGTATTGATTAAGGAGAATATTGCAGTGCTGGAGAGAGAGGATGTCCTGGAGGGGTCAAGGACAGAATCTATTTGGTTAGAGTTAAGAAACAATAGAGGTGCCATTACACGACTGGGTGTATTCTATAGGCCACCAACTAGTGGGAAGGATATAGAGGAGCAAATTTGCAGGGAAATTACAGAGAGGTGCAAAAGTCATAGAGTAGTGATAACGGGGGGACTTCAATTATCCTAATATAGACTGGGATAGTAATAGTGTAAAGGGCAAAGAGGGGGAGGAATTTTTGAAGTGTGTTCAGGAGAACTTTCTTGACCAGTACATTTCCGGCCCAACGAGGAAGGAGGCATTTCTGGACTTGGTTCTAGGGAATGAGGTGGGTCAAGTGGAGCAAGTGTCAGTGGGGGAGCATTTAGGGACCAGCGATCATAGTATTATAAGGTTTAGAATAGCTGTGGAAAAGGACACGGACCACTCTAAAATAAAAATACTCAATTGGAGGAGGCCAATTTCAGTGGGATGAGAACAGATCTGGCCCGGGTGAATTGGAATCAAAGATTGGCAGGCAAAACTTCAATTGAACAATGGGCGATCTTTAAGGAGGAGGTAGTTTGGGTACAGTCTAGGTACATTCCCACGAGGGGGAAAGGTAGGGCAACTAAAGCCAGAGCTCCCTGGATGACAAAAGAGATAGAGAGTAAGATGAAACGGGAAAAAAGGGGGCATATGACAGCTGTCAGGTTGATAATACAAGTGAGAACCAGGCAGAACATAGAAAGTTCAGAGGGGAAGTGAAAAAGGAAATAAGAGGGACAAAGAGAGAGTATGAGAATAGTCTGGCGGCCAACATAAAGGAGAATCCAAAGGTCTTCTCCAGGCATGTAAACAGTAACGGGTAGTAAGAGGAGGGGTGAGGTCGATTAGGAACCAAAAAGAAGATCTACTCATGGAGGCAGAGGGGATGGCCGAGGTACTAAATGAATACTTTGCATCTGTGTTTACCAAGGAAGAAGATGCTGCCAGAGTCTCAGTAAAGGAAGATACAGTTGAGATACTGGATGGGCTAAAAATTGATAAAGAGGAGGTACTAGAAAGGCTAGCTGTACTTAAAGTAGATAAGTCACCTGGTCCAGATGGGATGCATCCTCGGTTCCTGAGGGAAGTAAGGGTGGAAATTGCGGAGGTACTGGCCACAATCTTCCAAACATCCTTGGATATGGGTGTGGTGCCAGAGGACTGGAGAATTGCAAATGGTCCACCCTTGTTCAAAAAAGGGTGTAAGGATAAACCCAGAAACGACAGGCCAGTCAGTTTAACCTCAGTAACAGTCACTTGGACGAGTGTGGATTGATTAGGGAAAGCCAGCACGGATTTATTAAAGGCAAATCCTGTTTAACTAACCTGATAGAGTTTTTTAGTGAAGTAACAGAGAGGGTAGATGAGGGCAATGCAGCTGATGTGGTGTATATGGACTTTCAAAAGGTGTTTGATAAAGTGCCGCATGGTAGGCTTAGCATCAAGATTGCGGCCCATGGAACAAAGGGGGCAGTAGCAACATGGAGAGAGAATTGTCTAAGTGACAGGAAACAGAGAGTAGTGGTGAACGGTTGTTTTTCGGACTGGAGGGGGGTGTACAGTGGTGTTCCCCAGGGGTCGGTGCTGGGACCACTGCTTTTCTTGATATATATTAATGACTTGGACTTGGGTGTACAGGGCACAATTTCAAAATTTGTAGATGACACAAAACTTGGAAGGGTAGTAAACAGTGAGGAGGATAGTGATAGACTTCAAGAGGATATAGACAGGCTGGTGGAATAGGCGGACACGTGGCAGATGAAATTTAACGCACAAAAATGCAAAGTGATACATTTCAGTAGGAAGAACGAGGAGAGGCAATATAAACTAGACGGTACAACTCTAAAAGGGGTACAGGAACAGAGAGATCTGGGGGTATATGTGCACAAATCGTAGAAGGTGGCAGGGCAGGTTGAGAAAGCGGTTAAAAAAGCATACGGGATCCTGGGCTTTATAAATAGAGGCATAGAGTACAAAAGCAAGGAAGTTATGATGAACCTTTACAAAACACTGGTTCGGCCACAACTGGAGCATTGGGTCAAGTTCTGGGCACCGCACTTTAGGAAAGATGTGATGGCCTGAGAGAGGGTGCAGAAGAGATTTACCAGAATGATTCCAGGGATGAGGGACTTCAGTTACGTGGATAGACTGGAGAAGCTGGGGTTGTTCTCCTTGGAACAGAGACGGTTGAGAGGAGATTTGATCGAGGTGTTCAAAATCATGAAGGGTCCAGACAGAGTAGATAGAGAGAAACTGTTCCCATTGGTGGAAGGGTCAAGAACCAGAGGACATAGATTTAAGGTGATTGGCAAAAGAACCAAAGGTGACATGAGGAAAAACTTTTTTACACAGCGAGTGGTTAGGATCTGGAATGCACTGCCCGAGGGGGTGGTGGAGGCAGATTCAATCATGGCCTTCAAAAGGGAACTGGATAAGTACTTGAAAGGAAAAAATTGAAGGACCCAGCATTTCCTGTTGTATGCCCCAGCATTTCCTGTTGTATGCCACAGTATTTCCTGGTGTCTGCCCTCATATTTCCTGGTGTATGCCCCAGTATTTCCTGGTGTATGCCCCAGTATCTCCTGGTGTATGCCCTAGTATATCCTGGTGTATGCCCCAGTAATTCCTGGTGTATGCCCCAGTATCTCCTGGTGTATGCCCCAGTATTTCCTGGTGTATGCCCCAGTATTTCCTGGTGTATGCCCCAGTATTTCCTGGTGTATGCCCCAGTATTTCCTGGTGTATGCCCCAGTCTTTCCTGGTGTATGCCCCAGTGTTTCCTGGTGTATGCCCCAGTATTTCCTGGTGTATGCCCCAGTATTTCCTGGTGTATGCCCCAGTATTTCCTGGTGTATGCCCCAGTATCTCCTGGTGTATGCCCCTGTATTTCCTGGTGTATGCCCCAGTATTTCCTGGTGTATGCCCCAGTATTTCCTGGTGTATGCCCCAGTATCTCCTGGTGTATGCCCCAGTATTTCCTGGTGTATGCCCCAGTATTTCCTGATGTATGCCCCAGTATTTCCTGGTGTATGCCCTAGTATTTCCTGGTGTATGCCCCAGTCTTTCCTGGTGTATGCCCCAGTGTTTCCTGGTGTATGCCCTAGTATTTCCTGGTGTATACCCTAGTATTTCCTGGTGTCTACCCCAGCATTTCCTGGTGTATGCCCCAGTATGTCCTGGTGTATGCCCTCATATTTCCTGGTGTATGCCCCAGTATTTCCTGGTGTATGCCCCAGTATTTCCTGGTGTATGCCCCAGTATTTCCTGGTGTATGCCCCAGTATCTCCTGGTGTATGCCATAGTATTTCCTGGTGTATGCCCCAGTATTTCCTGGTGTATGCCCCAGTATTTCCTGGTGTATGCCCTAGTATTTCCTGGTGTATGCCCCAGTGTTTCCTGGTGTATACCCTAGTATTTCCTGGTGTGTGCCCGAGTATTTCCTGGTGTATGCCCCAGTATTTCCTGCTGTATGCCCCAGTGTTTCCTGGTGTTTGCCCCATTATTTCCTGTTGTATGCCCCAGTATTTCCTGGTGTATGCCCCAGTATTTCCTGGTGTATGCCCCAGTATTTCCTGATGTATGCCCCAGTGTTTCCTGGTGTTTACCCCAGTATTTCCTGGTGTATGCCCTAGTATTTCCTGGTGTATGCCCTAGTATTTCCTGGTGTATGCCCCAGTATTTCCTGGTGTATGCCCCAGTATTTCCTCGTGTATGCCCCAGTATTTCCTGGTGTATGCCCTCGTATTTCCAGGTGTATGCCCCAGTGTTTCCTGGTGTTTGCCCCAGTATTTCCTGGTGTATGCCCTAGTATTTCCTGGTGTATGCCCCTGTATTTCCTGGTGTATGCCCCAGTATTTCCTGGTGCATGCCCCAGTATTTCCTGGTGTTTGCCCCAGTATTTCCTGGTGTATGCCCCAGTATTTCCTGGTGTATGCCCCAGTATTTCCTGGTGTATGCCCCAGTATTTCCTGGTGTAGGCCCTAGTATTTCCTGGTGTATGCCCCAGTGTTTCCTGGTGTTTGCCCCAGTATTTCCTCGTGTATGCCCTAGTATTTCCTGGTGTATGCCCTAGTATTTCCTGGTGTATGCCCCTGTATTTCCTGGTGTATGCCCCAGTATTTCCTGGTGCATGCCCCAGTGCTTCCTGGTGTTTGCCCCAGTATTTCCTGGTGTATGCCCCAGTATTTCGTGGTGTATGCCCCAGTATTTCCTGGTGTATGCCCTAGTATTTCCTGTTTTGTGCCCCAGTATTTCCTGCTGTATGCCCTAGTATTTCCTGTTGCATGAATTAGTATTTCCTGGTGTGTGCCCCATTGTTTCCTGGTGTATGCCCCAGTATTTCCTGGTGTATGCCCTAGTATTTCCTGGTGTGCCCCAGTATTTCCTGGTGTATGCCCCAGTATTTCCTGGTGTATGCCCCAGTATTTCCTGGTGTAGGCCCTAGTATTTCCTGGTGTATGCCCCAGTGTTTCCTGGTGTTTGCCCCAGTATTTCCTCGTGTATGCCCTGGTATTTCCTGGTGTATGCCCTAGTATTTCCTGGTGTATGCCCTAGTATTTCCTGGTGTATGCCCCTGTATTTCCTGGTGTATGCCCCAGTATTTCCTGGTGCATGCCCCAGTGTTTCCTGGTGTTTGCCCCAGTATTTCCTGGTGTATGCCCCAGTATTTCCTGGTGTATGCCCCAGTATTTCCTCGTGTATGCCCTCATATTTCCTGTTTTGTGCCCCAGTATTTCCTGCTGTATGCCCTAGTATTTCCTGTTGCATGAATTAGTATTTCCTGGTGTGTGCCCCAGTATTTCCTGCTGTATGCCCTCATATTTCCAGGTGTATGCCCCAGTGTTTCCTGGTGTTTGCCCCAGTATTTCCTCGTGTATGCCCTAGTATTTCCTGGTGTATGCCCCAGAATTTCCTGGTGTATGCCCTAGTATTTCCTGGTGTATGCCCCTGTATTTCCTGGTGTATGCCCCAGTATTTCCTGGTGCATGCCCCAGTGTTTCCTGGTGTTTGCCCCAGTATTTCCTGGTGTATGCCCCAGTATTTCCTGGTGTATGCCACAGTATTTCCTGGTGTATGCCCTAGTATTTCCTGTTTTGTGCCCCAGTATTTCCTGCTGTATGCCCTAGTATATCCTGTTGCATGAATTAGTATTTCCTGGTGTGTGCCCCATTGTTTCCTGGTGTATGCCCCAGTATTTCCTGGTGTATGCCCTAGTATTTCCTGGTGTGCCCCAGTATTTCCTGGTGTATGCCCTAGTATTTCCTGGTGTATGCCCTAGTAATTCCTGGTGTGTGCCCCAGTATTTCCTGGTGTATGCCCTAGTATTTCCTGGTGTATGCCCCAGTATTTCCTGGTGTATGCCCTTGTATTTCCTGGTGTATGCCCTAGTATTTCCTGGTGTATGCCCCAGTATTTCCTGGTGTGTGCCCGAGTATTTCCTGGTGTGTGCCCTAGTATTTCCTGGTGTATGCCCCAGTATTTCATGGTGTATGCCCCAGTATTTCCTGGTGTGTGCCCCAGTATTTCCTGGTGTATGCCCTAGTATTTCCTGGTGTATGCCCCAGTATTTCCTGGTGTATGCCCCAGTATCTCCTGGTGTATGCCCCAGTATTTCCTGGTGTATGCCCTAATATTTCCTGGTGTATGCCCCAGTATTTCCTGCTGTATGCCCCAGTATTTCCTGGTGTATGCCCGAGTATTTCCTGGTGTATGCCCCAATATTTCCTGGTGTATGCCCCAGTATTTCCTGGTGTATGCCCCAGTATTTCCTGGTGTATGCCCTAATATTTCCTGGTGTATGCCCCAGTATTTCCTGGTGTATGCCCTAATATTTCCTGGTGTATGCCCGAGTATTTCCTGGTGTATGCCCCAATATTTCCTGGTGTATGCCCCAGTATTTCCTGGTGTATGCCCTAGTATTTCCTGGTGTATGCCCTAGTATGGTGGGGGAGAGGGTTCCACTGGGGAGTGCAGCCAGAGCCAAGACCATAGCACCATGGAACAATTATATAGGAGGGGGGGTAACAGAAAGGTCAGGAGAGCAATAGCGATCAGGGATTCTGTAGTTAGGGGAGCAGACAGGCGTTTCAGGATGGTATGTTGCCTCCTGGTGCCAGGGTCAAGGACGTCACTGAGCAGCTGCAGAACATTCTGGAGGGGGAGGGTGAACAGCCAGAGGTCGTGGTCCATATCGGTACCAGTGACATAGGTAGAAAGAGGGATGAGGTCCTGCAGGCAGATTTTAAGAGATTAATAAGCAGGACCTCAAAGGCAGTAATCTCCAGATTACTCCCGGTCCCACCCGCTAGTGAGTTTAGAAATAGGAGGATAGAGCAGATGAATGCGTGGCTGGAGAGATGGAGCAGGAGGGAGGGCTTTAGATTCCTGGGGCATTGGGACCAGTTCTGGGGGAGGTGGGACCTGTACAGGCCGGACGGGTTGCATCTCAATGGAGCTGGGACCAATGTCCTCGCGGGGGGGTTCACTAGTGCTGTGGGGGAGGGGGGGTTTAAACTAATTTGGCAGGGGGATGGGCACAGGATGTAGCATTGGAAAGGAGAAACAAGGGGCACAGAGGATCGGGGGAGAAAGATAGCACTAGAGTAAGAAATAGTACGGTATTAGATGGGACCAGTCTAAGAGAGAGTACAAGAAGGTCTAAGATAGGTTTACAGTGCATGTGTGTAAACACACGAAGCATGGTAAACAAGGTCGGTGAGCTACAGGCGCAAATAACCACATGGGAATATGATGTTGTGGAGATAACAGAGACCTGGCTCAAGAAAGGGCAGGATTGGGTACTAAATAGTCCTGGATACAAGGTGTTCAGGAAAGATAGGGAAGGAAAGAAAGGAGGGGGGAGGTGGCAGTATTGATTAAGGAGAATATTGCAGTGCTGGAGAGAGAGGATGTCCTGGAGGGGTCAAGGACAGAATCTATTTGGTTAGAGTTAAGAAACAATAGAGGTGCCATTACACGACTGGGTGTATTCTATAGGCCACCAACTAGTGGGAAGGATATAGAGGAGCAAATTTGCAGGGAAATTACAGAGAGGTGCAAAAGTCATAGAGTAGTGATAACGGGGGGACTTCAATTATCCTAATATAGACTGGGATAGTAATAGTGTAAAGGGCAAAGAGGGGGAGGAATTTTTGAAGTGTGTTCAGGAGAACTTTCTTGACCAGTACATTTCCGGCCCAACGAGGAAGGAGGCATTTCTGGACTTGGTTCTAGGGAATGAGGTGGGTCAAGTGGAGCAAGTGTCAGTGGGGGAGCATTTAGGGACCAGCGATCATAGTATTATAAGGTTTAGAATAGCTGTGGAAAAGGACACGGACCACTCTAAAATAAAAATACTCAATTGGAGGAGGCCAATTTCAGTGGGATGAGAACAGATCTGGCCCGGGTGAATTGGAATCAAAGATTGGCAGGCAAAACTTCAATTGAACAATGGGCGATCTTTAAGGAGGAGGTAGTTTGGGTACAGTCTAGGTACATTCCCACGAGGGGGAAAGGTAGGGCAACTAAAGCCAGAGCTCCCTGGATGACAAAAGAGATAGAGAGTAAGATGAAACGGGAAAAAAGGGGGCATATGACAGCTGTCAGGTTGATAATACAAGTGAGAACCAGGCAGAACATAGAAAGTTCAGAGGGGAAGTGAAAAAGGAAATAAGAGGGACAAAGAGAGAGTATGAGAATAGTCTGGCGGCCAACATAAAGGAGAATCCAAAGGTCTTCTCCAGGCATGTAAACAGTAACGGGTAGTAAGAGGAGGGGTGAGGTCGATTAGGAACCAAAAAGAAGATCTACTCATGGAGGCAGAGGGGATGGCCGAGGTACTAAATGAATACTTTGCATCTGTGTTTACCAAGGAAGAAGATGCTGCCAGAGTCTCAGTAAAGGAAGATACAGTTGAGATACTGGATGGGCTAAAAATTGATAAAGAGGAGGTACTAGAAAGGCTAGCTGTACTTAAAGTAGATAAGTCACCTGGTCCAGATGGGATGCATCCTCGGTTCCTGAGGGAAGTAAGGGTGGAAATTGCGGAGGTACTGGCCACAATCTTCCAAACATCCTTGGATATGGGTGTGGTGCCAGAGGACTGGAGAATTGCAAATGGTCCACCCTTGTTCAAAAAAGGGTGTAAGGATAAACCCAGAAACGACAGGCCAGTCAGTTTAACCTCAGTAACAGTCACTTGGACGAGTGTGGATTGATTAGGGAAAGCCAGCACGGATTTATTAAAGGCAAATCCTGTTTAACTAACCTGATAGAGTTTTTTAGTGAAGTAACAGAGAGGGTAGATGAGGGCAATGCAGCTGATGTGGTGTATATGGACTTTCAAAAGGTGTTTGATAAAGTGCCGCATGGTAGGCTTAGCATCAAGATTGCGGCCCATGGAACAAAGGGGGCAGTAGCAACATGGAGAGAGAATTGTCTAAGTGACAGGAAACAGAGAGTAGTGGTGAACGGTTGTTTTTCGGACTGGAGGGGGGTGTACAGTGGTGTTCCCCAGGGGTCGGTGCTGGGACCACTGCTTTTCTTGATATATATTAATGACTTGGACTTGGGTGTACAGGGCACAATTTCAAAATTTGTAGATGACACAAAACTTGGAAGGGTAGTAAACAGTGAGGAGGATAGTGATAGACTTCAAGAGGATATAGACAGGCTGGTGGAATAGGCGGACACGTGGCAGATGAAATTTAACGCACAAAAATGCAAAGTGATACATTTCAGTAGGAAGAACGAGGAGAGGCAATATAAACTAGACGGTACAACTCTAAAAGGGGTACAGGAACAGAGAGATCTGGGGGTATATGTGCACAAATCGTAGAAGGTGGCAGGGCAGGTTGAGAAAGCGGTTAAAAAAGCATACGGGATCCTGGGCTTTATAAATAGAGGCATAGAGTACAAAAGCAAGGAAGTTATGATGAACCTTTACAAAACACTGGTTCGGCCACAACTGGAGCATTGGGTCAAGTTCTGGGCACCGCACTTTAGGAAAGATGTGATGGCCTGAGAGAGGGTGCAGAAGAGATTTACCAGAATGATTCCAGGGATGAGGGACTTCAGTTACGTGGATAGACTGGAGAAGCTGGGGTTGTTCTCCTTGGAACAGAGACGGTTGAGAGGAGATTTGATCGAGGTGTTCAAAATCATGAAGGGTCCAGACAGAGTAGATAGAGAGAAACTGTTCCCATTGGTGGAAGGGTCAAGAACCAGAGGACATAGATTTAAGGTGATTGGCAAAAGAACCAAAGGTGACATGAGGAAAAACTTTTTTACACAGCGAGTGGTTAGGATCTGGAATGCACTGCCCGAGGGGGTGGTGGAGGCAGATTCAATCATGGCCTTCAAAAGGGAACTGGATAAGTACTTGAAAGGAAAAAATTGAAGGACCCAGCATTTCCTGTTGTATGCCCCAGCATTTCCTGTTGTATGCCACAGTATTTCCTGGTGTCTGCCCTCATATTTCCTGGTGTATGCCCCAGTATTTCCTGGTGTATGCCCCAGTATCTCCTGGTGTATGCCCTAGTATATCCTGGTGTATGCCCCAGTAATTCCTGGTGTATGCCCCAGTATCTCCTGGTGTATGCCCCAGTATTTCCTGGTGTATGCCCCAGTATTTCCTGGTGTATGCCCCAGTATTTCCTGGTGTATGCCCCAGTATTTCCTGGTGTATGCCCCAGTCTTTCCTGGTGTATGCCCCAGTGTTTCCTGGTGTATGCCCCAGTATTTCCTGGTGTATGCCCCAGTATTTCCTGGTGTATGCCCCAGTATTTCCTGGTGTATGCCCCAGTATCTCCTGGTGTATGCCCCTGTATTTCCTGGTGTATGCCCCAGTATTTCCTGGTGTATGCCCCAGTATTTCCTGGTGTATGCCCCAGTATCTCCTGGTGTATGCCCCAGTATTTCCTGGTGTATGCCCCAGTATTTCCTGATGTATGCCCCAGTATTTCCTGGTGTATGCCCTAGTATTTCCTGGTGTATGCCCCAGTCTTTCCTGGTGTATGCCCCAGTGTTTCCTGGTGTATGCCCTAGTATTTCCTGGTGTATACCCTAGTATTTCCTGGTGTCTACCCCAGCATTTCCTGGTGTATGCCCCAGTATGTCCTGGTGTATGCCCTCATATTTCCTGGTGTATGCCCCAGTATTTCCTGGTGTATGCCCCAGTATTTCCTGGTGTATGCCCCAGTATTTCCTGGTGTATGCCCCAGTATCTCCTGGTGTATGCCATAGTATTTCCTGGTGTATGCCCCAGTATTTCCTGGTGTATGCCCCAGTATTTCCTGGTGTATGCCCTAGTATTTCCTGGTGTATGCCCCAGTGTTTCCTGGTGTATACCCTAGTATTTCCTGGTGTGTGCCCGAGTATTTCCTGGTGTATGCCCCAGTATTTCCTGCTGTATGCCCCAGTGTTTCCTGGTGTTTGCCCCATTATTTCCTGTTGTATGCCCCAGTATTTCCTGGTGTATGCCCCAGTATTTCCTGGTGTATGCCCCAGTATTTCCTGATGTATGCCCCAGTGTTTCCTGGTGTTTACCCCAGTATTTCCTGGTGTATGCCCTAGTATTTCCTGGTGTATGCCCTAGTATTTCCTGGTGTATGCCCCAGTATTTCCTGGTGTATGCCCCAGTATTTCCTCGTGTATGCCCCAGTATTTCCTGGTGTATGCCCTCGTATTTCCAGGTGTATGCCCCAGTGTTTCCTGGTGTTTGCCCCAGTATTTCCTGGTGTATGCCCTAGTATTTCCTGGTGTATGCCCCTGTATTTCCTGGTGTATGCCCCAGTATTTCCTGGTGCATGCCCCAGTATTTCCTGGTGTTTGCCCCAGTATTTCCTGGTGTATGCCCCAGTATTTCCTGGTGTATGCCCCAGTATTTCCTGGTGTATGCCCCAGTATTTCCTGGTGTAGGCCCTAGTATTTCCTGGTGTATGCCCCAGTGTTTCCTGGTGTTTGCCCCAGTATTTCCTCGTGTATGCCCTAGTATTTCCTGGTGTATGCCCTAGTATTTCCTGGTGTATGCCCCTGTATTTCCTGGTGTATGCCCCAGTATTTCCTGGTGCATGCCCCAGTGCTTCCTGGTGTTTGCCCCAGTATTTCCTGGTGTATGCCCCAGTATTTCGTGGTGTATGCCCCAGTATTTCCTGGTGTATGCCCTAGTATTTCCTGTTTTGTGCCCCAGTATTTCCTGCTGTATGCCCTAGTATTTCCTGTTGCATGAATTAGTATTTCCTGGTGTGTGCCCCATTGTTTCCTGGTGTATGCCCCAGTATTTCCTGGTGTATGCCCTAGTATTTCCTGGTGTGCCCCAGTATTTCCTGGTGTATGCCCCAGTATTTCCTGGTGTATGCCCCAGTATTTCCTGGTGTAGGCCCTAGTATTTCCTGGTGTATGCCCCAGTGTTTCCTGGTGTTTGCCCCAGTATTTCCTCGTGTATGCCCTGGTATTTCCTGGTGTATGCCCTAGTATTTCCTGGTGTATGCCCTAGTATTTCCTGGTGTATGCCCCTGTATTTCCTGGTGTATGCCCCAGTATTTCCTGGTGCATGCCCCAGTGTTTCCTGGTGTTTGCCCCAGTATTTCCTGGTGTATGCCCCAGTATTTCCTGGTGTATGCCCCAGTATTTCCTCGTGTATGCCCTCATATTTCCTGTTTTGTGCCCCAGTATTTCCTGCTGTATGCCCTAGTATTTCCTGTTGCATGAATTAGTATTTCCTGGTGTGTGCCCCAGTATTTCCTGCTGTATGCCCTCATATTTCCAGGTGTATGCCCCAGTGTTTCCTGGTGTTTGCCCCAGTATTTCCTCGTGTATGCCCTAGTATTTCCTGGTGTATGCCCCAGAATTTCCTGGTGTATGCCCTAGTATTTCCTGGTGTATGCCCCTGTATTTCCTGGTGTATGCCCCAGTATTTCCTGGTGCATGCCCCAGTGTTTCCTGGTGTTTGCCCCAGTATTTCCTGGTGTATGCCCCAGTATTTCCTGGTGTATGCCACAGTATTTCCTGGTGTATGCCCTAGTATTTCCTGTTTTGTGCCCCAGTATTTCCTGCTGTATGCCCTAGTATATCCTGTTGCATGAATTAGTATTTCCTGGTGTGTGCCCCATTGTTTCCTGGTGTATGCCCCAGTATTTCCTGGTGTATGCCCTAGTATTTCCTGGTGTGCCCCAGTATTTCCTGGTGTATGCCCTAGTATTTCCTGGTGTATGCCCTAGTAATTCCTGGTGTGTGCCCCAGTATTTCCTGGTGTATGCCCTAGTATTTCCTGGTGTATGCCCCAGTATTTCCTGGTGTATGCCCTTGTATTTCCTGGTGTATGCCCTAGTATTTCCTGGTGTATGCCCCAGTATTTCCTGGTGTGTGCCCGAGTATTTCCTGGTGTGTGCCCTAGTATTTCCTGGTGTATGCCCCAGTATTTCATGGTGTATGCCCCAGTATTTCCTGGTGTGTGCCCCAGTATTTCCTGGTGTATGCCCTAGTATTTCCTGGTGTATGCCCCAGTATTTCCTGGTGTATGCCCCAGTATTTCCTGGTGTATGCCCTAGTATTTCCTGGTGTATGCTCCAGTATTTCCTGGTGTGTGCCCCAGTATTTCCTGGTGTATGCCCTAGTATTTCCTGGTGTATGCCCCAGTATTTCCTGGTGTATGCCCTAGTATTTCCTGGTGTGTGCCCTAATATTTCCTGGTGTATGCCCTAGTATTTCCTGGTGTATGCCCCAGTATTTCCTGGTGTATGCCCTAGTATTTCCTGGTGTGTGCCCCAGTATTTCCTGGTGTATGCCCCAGTATTTCCTGGTGTCTGCCCTAGTATTTCCTGGTGTGTGCCCCAGTATTTCTTGGTGTATGTCCTAGTATTTCCTGGTTTATGCCCCAGTATTTCCTGGTTTATGCCCTAGTATTTCCTGGTGTAGGCCCTAGTATTTCCTGGTGTAGGCCCTAGTATTTCCTGATGTGTGCCCCGGTATTTCCTGGTGTATGCCCTAGTATTTCCTGCTGTAGGCCCTGGTATTTCCTGGTGTGTGCCCCAGTATTTCCTGGTGTGGGCCCCAGTATTTCCTGGTGTATGCCCCAGTATTTCCTGGTGTATGCCCCGGTATTTCCTGCTGTATGCCGTAGTATTTCCTGGTGTCTGCCCTAGTATTTCCTGCTAGGTGCACTAGTATTTCCTGGTGTATGCCCTAGTATTTCCTGGTGTATGCCCTAGTATTTCCTGGTGTATGCCCCACTATTTCCTGGTAGATGCGCCAGTATTTCCTGTTGTATGCCCCTGTATTTCCTGGTGTATGCCCTAGTATTTCCTGGTGTGTGCCCCAGTATTTCTTGGTGTATGTCCTAGTATTTCCTGGTGTGTGCCCCAGTATTTCTTGGTGTATGTCCTAGTATTTCCTGGTTTATGCCCCAGTATTTCCTGGTTTATGCCCTAGTATTTCCTGGTGTAGGCCCTAGTATTTCCTGGTGTAGGCCCTAGTATTTCCTGATGTGTGCCCCGGTATTTCCTGGTGTATGCCCTAGTATTTCCTGCTGTAGGCCCTGGTATTTCCTGGTGTGTGCCCCAGTATTTCCTGGTGTGGGCCCCAGTATTTCCTGGTGTATGCCCCAGTATTTCCTGGTGTATGCCCCGGTATTTCCTGCTGTATGCCGTCGTATTTCCTGGTGTCTGCCCTAGTATTTCCTGCTAGGTGCACTAGTATTTCCTGGTGTATGCCCTAGTATTTCCTGGTGTATGCCCTAGTATTTCCTGGTGTATGCCCCACTATTTCCTGGTAGATGCGCCAGTATTTCCTGTTGTATGCCCCTGTATTTCCTGGTGTATGCCCTAGTATTTCCTGGTGTATGCCCCAGTATTTCCAGGTGTGCGCCCTAGGATTTCCTGGTGTATGCCCTAGTATTTCCTCGTGTCTGCCCTGGTATTTCCTGCTGTATGCCCCAGTATTTCGTGGTGTCAGCCCTAGTATTTCCTGGTATATGCCCCAGTATTTCCTGGTGTATGCCCTAATATTTCCTGGTGTATGCCCCAGTATTTCCTGGTGTATGCCCTAGTATTTCCTGGTGTATGCCCGAGCATTTCCTGGTGTATGCCCCAGTATTTCCTGGTGTATGCCCTAGTATTTCCTGGTGTATGCCCCAGTATTTCCTGGTGTATGCCTTAGTATTTCCTCGTGTGTGCCCCAGTATTTCCTGGTGTATGCCCCATTGTTTCCTTGTGTATGCCCCAGTATTTCCTGGTGTATGCCCTATTATTTCCTGGTGTATGCCCCAGTATTTCCTGGTGCATGCCCCAGTATTTCCTGGTGTATACCCCAGTATTTCCTGGTGTATGCCCTAGTATTTCCACCTGTGTGCCCCAGTATTTCCTGGTGTATGCCAAATTGTTTCCTGATGTATGCCCCAGTATTTCCTGGTGTATGCCCTATTATTTCCTGGTGTGTGCCCCAGTATTTCCTGGTGTATGCCCCAGTATTTCCTGGTGTGTGCCCTCGTATTTCCTGGTGTGTGCCCTAGTATTTCCTGGTGTATGCCCCAGTATTTCCTGGTGTGTGCCCCGGTATTTCCTGGTGTGTGCCCTAGTATTTCCTGGTGTGTGCCCTGGTATTTCCTGGTGTGTGCCCTAGTATTTCCTGCTGTATGCCCTAGTATTTCCTGCTGTATGCCCTAGTATTTCCTGCTGTATGCCCCAGTATTTCCTGATGTATGCCCTAGTATTTCCTGCTTTATGCCCTGGTATTTCCTGGTGTGTGCCCCAGTATTTCCTGGTGTAAGCCCTGGTATTTCCTGGTGTATGCCCTAGTATTTCCTGGTGTATGCCCCAGTATTTCCTGGTGTATGCCCTAGTATTTCCTGCTGTATGCCCTAGTATTTCCTGGTGTATGCGCCAGTATTTCCTGGTAGGTGCCCCAGTATTTCCTGGTGTATGCCCTTGTTTTTCCTGGTAGATGCGCCAGTATTTCCTGGTGTATGCCCTAGTATTTCCTGGTGTATGCCCCAGTATTTCCTGGTGTATGCCCTAGTATTTCCTGGTGTGTGCCCTAATATTTCCTGGTGTATGCCCTAGTATTTCCTGGTGTATGCCCCAGTATTTCCTGGTGTATGCCCTAGTATTTCCTGGTGTGTGCCCCAGTATTTCCTGGTGTATGCCCCAGTATTTCCTGGTGTATGCCCTAGTATTTCCTGGTGTGTGCCCCAGTATTTCCTGGTTTATGCCCCAGTATTTCCTGGTGTATGCCCTAGTATTTCCTGGTGTATGCCCTAGTATTTCCACCTGTGTGCCCCAGTATTTCCTGGTGTATGCCAAATTGTTTCCTGATGTATGCCCCAGTATTTCCTGGTGTATGCCCTATTATTTCCTGGTGGGTGCCCCAGTATTTCCTGGTGTATGCCCCAGTATTTCTTGGTGTGTGCCCTCGTATTTCCTGGTGTGTGCCCTAGTATTTCCTGGTGTATGCCCCAGTATTTCCTGGTGTATGCCCTGGTATTTCCTGGTGTATGCCCTAGTATTTCCTGGTGTATGCCCTGGTATTTCCTGCTGTATGCCCCAGTATTTCCTGATGTATGCCCTAGTATTTCCTGCTTTATGCCCTGGTATTTCCTGGTGTGTGCCCCAGTATTTCCTGGTGTAAGCCCTGGTATTTCCTGGTGTATGCCCTCGTATTTCCTGGTGTATGCCCCAGTATTTCCTGGTGTATGCCCTAGTATTTCCTGCTGTCTGCCCTAGTATTTCCTGGTGTATGCCCTAGTATTTCCTGGTGTATGCCCCAGTATTTCCTGGTAGGTGCCCCAGTATTTCCTGGTGTATGCCCTTGTTTTTCCTGGTAGATGCGCCAGTATTTCCTGGTGTATGCCCTAGTATTTACTGGTGTATGCCCCAGTATTTCCTGGTGTATGCCCTAGTATTTCCTGGTGTGTGCCCTAATATTTCCTGGTGTATGCCCTAGTATTTCCTGGTGTATGCCCCAGTATTTCCTGGTGTATGCCCTAGTATTTCCTGGTGTGTGCCCCAGTATTTCCTGTTGTATGCCCCAGTATTTCCTGGTGTATGCCCTAGTATTTCCTGGTGTGTGCCCCAGTATTTCCTGGTTTATGCCCCAGTATTTCCTGGTGTATGCCCTAGTATTTCCTGGTGTAGGCCCTAGTATTTCCTGGTGTATGCCCTCGTATTTCCTGGTGTAGGCCCTAGTATTTCCTGGTGTATGCCCCAGTATTTCCTGATGTGTGCCCCAGTATTTCCTGGTGTATGCCCTAGTATTTCCTGCTGTAGGCCCTAGTATTTCCTGGTGTTTGCCCCAGTATTTCCTGGTGTAGGCCCTAGTATTTCCTGGTGTAGGCCCTAGTATTTCCTGGTGTATGCCCCAGTATTTCCTGGTGTATGCCCCAGTATTTCCTGGTGTATGCCCCGGTATTTCCTGCTGTATGCCGTAGTATTTCCTGGTGTCTGCCCTAGTATTTCCTGCTAGGTGCCCTAGTATTTCCTGGTGTATGCCCTAGTATTTCCTGGTGTATGCCCTAGTATTTCCTGGTGTATGCCCCACTATTTCCTGGTAGATGCGCCAGTATTTCCTGTTGTATGCCCCAGTATTTCCTGGTGTATGCCCTAGTATTTCCTGGTGTATGCCCCAGTATTTCCAGGTGTGCGCCCTAGTATTTCCTGGTGTATGCCCTAGTATTTCCTGGTGTCTGCCCTGGTATTTCCTGCTGTATGCCCCAGTATTTCGTGGTGTCTGCCCTAGTATTTCCTGGTATATGCCCCAGTATTTCCTGGTGTATGCCCTAATATTTCCTGGTGTATGCCCTAGTATTTCCTGGTGTATGCCCGAGCATTTCCTGGTGTATGCCCTAGTATTTCCTGGTGTATGCCCTAGTATTTCCTGGTTTATGCCTTAGTATTTCCTCGTGTGTGCCCCAGTATTTCCTGGTGTATGCCCCATTGTTTCCTTGTGTATGCCACAGTATTTCCTGGTGTATGCCCTATTATTTCCTGGTGTATGCCCCAGTATTTCCTGGTGTATGCCCCAGTATTTCCTGGTGTATGCCCTAGTATTTCCACCTGTGTGCCCCAGTATTTCCTGGTGTATGCCAAATTGTTTCCTGATGTATGCCCCAGTATTTCCTGGTGTATGCCCTATTATTTCCTGGTGTGTGCCCCAGTATTTCCTGGTGTATGCCCCAGTATTTCCTGGTGTGTGCCCTCATATTTCCTGGTGTGTGCCCTAGTATTTCCTGGTGTATGCCCCAGTATTTCCTGGTGTATGCCCTGGTAATTCCTGGTGTGTGCCCTAGTATTTCCTGGTGTATGCCCTGGTATTTCCTGCTGTATGCCCTAGTATTTCCTGCTGTATGCCCTAGTATTTCCTGCTGTATGCCCCAGTATTTCCTGATGTATGCCCTAGTATTTCCTGATTTATGCCCTGGTATTTCCTGGTGTGTGCCCCAGTATTTCCTGGTGTAAGCCCTGGTATTTCCTGGTGTATACCCCAGTATTTCCTGGTGTATGCCCTAGTATTTCCTGGTGTATGCCCCAGTATTTCCTGGTGTGTGCCCTAGTATTTCCTGCTGTCTGCCCTAGTATTTCCTGGTGTATGCCCTAGTATTTCCTGGTGTATGCGCCAGTATTTCCTGGTAGGTGCCCCAGTATTTCCTGGTGTATGCCCTTGTTTTTCCTGGTAGATGCGCCAGTATTTCCTGGTGTATGCCCCAGTATTTCCTGGTGTATGCCCTAGTATTTCCTCGTTGGTGCCCCAGTATTTCCTTGTGTATGCCCTCGTTTTTCCTGGTGGATGCGCCAGTATTTCCTGGTGTATGCCCCAGTATTTCCTGGTGTCTGCCCCACTATTTCCTGGTGTATGCCCTCGTATTTCCTGGTGTATGACCCAGTATTTCCTGGTGTATGCCCCAGTATTTCCTGGTGTATACTCTCGTATTTCCTGGTGTATGCCCCAGTATTTCCTGGTGTATTCCCTCATATTTCCTGGTGTATGACCCAGTATTTCCTGGTGTATGCCCCAGTATTTCCTGGTGTATACTCTAGTATTTCCTGGTGTATGCCCTAGTATTTCCTGGTGTTTGCCCTAGTGTTTCCTGTTGTGTGCCCTAATGTTTTCTGGTGTGTGCCCTAGTATTTCCTGGTAGATGCCCCAGTATTTCCTGGTGTATGCCCTCATTTTTTCTGGTGTATGCCCTAGTATTTCCTGGTGTATGCCCTTTATTTCCTGTAAGATGCCCTAGTATTTCCTGGTTTGTGCCCTAGTATTTCCTGGTGTATGCCCCTGTATTTCCTGTAAGATGCCCTAGTATTTCCTGGTGTGTGCCCTAGTATTTCCTGGTGTATGCCCCTGTATTTCCTGTAAGATGCCCTAGTATTTCCTGGTGTGTGCCCTAGTATTTCCTGGTGTATGCCCCTGTATTTCCTGTAAGATGCCCTAGTATTTCCTGGTGTGTGCCCTAGTATTTCCTGGTGTATGCCCCTGTATTTCCTGTAAGATGCCCTAGTATTTCCTGTTGTGTTCCCTAGTATTTCCTGGTGTATGCCCCTGTATTTCCTGTCAGATGCCCTAGTATTTCCTGGTGTGTGCCCTAGTATTTCCTGGTGTATGCCCCTGTATTTCCTGTAAGATGCCCTCGTATTTCTTGGTGTGTGCCGTAGTATTTTCTGGTGTATGCCCCACTATTTCACGGTAGATGCCCTCCGGGGGAGGGGAGTATTGTGAGTAGTGAGGCTGGGGTGGTGACGGTGTGAGTGGAGAATAAGTGAGCAGGATTCTTACCTTGACAACTCTGGTGGGGTCGTTGAACTTTTTCTCTCATTGCAGCCATGTCCTGGGACCTAAGCTCCCAGCATTCGCTTGTTCTGCCACCTCTCCCCAATGGTTGATGTCTGGAGATCTTCCCGCCCCCCCGGGGGGAGGGGTCACAGGATCTCCCTCCTACTGTCCACCGTCTGCACCAAGGCCTCCAAGGCTGCATCGGAGAACCTTGGTGGCTGTCAGTACTTGTTCCAGCTATTTCTCCGTTCAGAACTTTTCCCCTGATGTTCGTAGCCAGAGAGCACCTCCCACTTAAGTGGCGTCAAATACCCCCAATATCTGACCCCCGCAAACAGTTGTGCAGCTAATGAAAACAATGAATAGACCAGGTAGGGCTGGATACACATCTGAGTGATGATAATGGGCAGGTCGTACGAATATTACATACCGTCTGGGACAACACCAACAGGCACGAGCAGTGCATCTCCCAACACCCCCTGCCCCCTGCCCCCTGCCCCCCAACCCCTGCGCCACAGTCTCAGGATACAGGGTAGGACATTTAGGACTGAGATGAGGAGAAATTTCTTCACTCAGAGGGTGGTGAACCTGTGGAATTCTCTACCACAGAAGGCAGTGGAGGCCAATTCACTAAATATATTTAAGAAGGAGCTGGATAGGTTTCTAGACACAAAAGACATCAAGGGGTATGGGGAGAGAGCGGGAATATGGTATTGAGATAGAGGATCAGCCATGATCATATTGAATGGTGGAGCAGGCTCGAAACAGGAGTGGGACATTCAGCCCCTCGAGCCTGTTCCAGAATTCAATTAGATCATGACTGATCCTCGATCTTAACTCCACATTTGCCCGCCTTGGTTCAGTAACCCATAATGCCCTGACCGAACAAAAATCATTCCAGCTCAGTGTTGAAATTTTCAATTGACAGCTTTTTGGGGGAGAGAGTTCCAGATTCCCACTCCCCTTTGTGTGAAGAAGTGCTTCCTGACATCACCCCTGAACGGCCGAGCTCGAATTTTAAGGTTCTGCCCCCTTGTTCTGGACTCCCCCCACCAGAGGAAATAGTTTCTCTCTATCGACCCTATCAAATCCTTCAATCATCTTAAACACCTCAATTAGTTCACCCCTTAATCTTCTATACTCTCCCTCCCCCCGTGCTCCCCTCCCCCCGTGCTCCCCTCCCCCCGTGCTCCCCTCCCTCCGTGCTCCCCTCCCCCTGTCCTCCCTCCCCCTGTCCTCCCTCCCCTTGTCCTCCCTCCCCCTGTCCTCCCTCCCCCTGTCCTCCCTCCCCCTGTGCTCCCCTCCCCCGTGCTCCCCACCCCCTGTCCTCCCCTCCCCCCGTGCACCCCTCCCCCCGTGCTCCCCTCCCCCGTGCTCCCTCCCCCTGTCCTCCCTCCCCCTGTCCTCCCTCCCCCTGTCCTCCCTCCCCCTGTCCTCCCTCCCCCTGTCCTCCCCCCCCCTGTCCTCCCTCCCCCTGTCCTCCCTCCCCCCGTGCTCCCCTCCCCCTGTCCTCCCCTCCCCCCGTGCTCCCCTCCCACGTGCTCCCTCCCCCCGTGCACCCCTCCCCCCGTGCTCCCTCCCGCGTGCTCCCTCCCCCTGTCCTCCCTCCCCCTGTCCTCCCTCCCCCCGTGCTCCCTCCCGCGTGCTCCCTCCCCCTGTCCTCCCTCCCCCTGTCCTCCCTCCCCCCGTGCTCCCTCCCCCCGTGCTCCCTCCCCCCGTGCTCCCCTCCCCCCGTGCTCCCCTCCCCCCGTGCTCCCCTCCCCCCGAGCTCCCCTCCCCCCGTGCTCCCTCCCCCCGTGCTCCCCTCCCCCCGTGCTCCCCTCCCCCTGTCCTCCCTCCCCCTGTCCTCCCTCCCACTGTGCTCCCCTCCCCCCGTGCTCCCCTCCCCCCGTGCTCCCCTCCCCCCGTGCTCCCCTCCCCCTGTCCTCCCTCCCACTGTGCTCACTCGCCACGTGCTCCCCTCCCCCCGTGCTCCCCTCCCCCCGTGCTCCCCTCCCCCCGTGCTCCCCTCCCCCCGTGCTCCCCTCCCCCTGTCCTCCCTCCCACTGTGCTCCCCTCCCCCTGTCCTCCCTTACCCTGTGCTCCCCTCCCCCTGTGCTCCCCTCCCCCTGTGCTCCCTCCCCCCGTGCTCCCCTCCCCCCGTGCTCCCCTCCCCCCGTGCTCCCTCCCACTGTGCTCCCCTCCCCCTGTGCTCCCCTCCCCCTGTGCTCCCTCCCCCCGTGCTCCCCTCCCCCCGTGCTCCCCTCCCCCTGTCCTCCCTCCGCCTGTCCTCCCTCCCCCTGTCCTCCCTCCCACTGTGCTCCCCTCCCCCGTGCTCCCCTCCCCCTGTCCTCCCCTCCCCCTGTGCTCCCCTCCCCCTGTGCTCCCCTCCCCCTGTACTCCCCTCCCCCCGTGCTCCCTCCCCCCGTGCCCCCTCCCCCTGTGCTCCCTCCCCCTGTACTCCCCTCCCCCTGTGCTCCCTCCCCCTGTATTCCCCTCCCCCTGTACTCCCCTCCCCCTGTGCTCCCTCCCCCTGTATTCCCCTCCCCCTGTACTCCCCTCCCCCTGTCCTCCCCTCCCCCTGTGCTCCCCTCCCCCTGTGCTCCCTCCCCCTGTGCTCCCCTCCCCCTGTACTCCCCTCCCCCCGTGCTCCCTCCCCCCGTTGCCCCCCTCCCCCTGTGCTCCCTCCCCCTGTATTCCCCTCCCCCTGTACTCCCCTCCCCCCATGCTCCCTCCCCCTGTACTCCCCTCCCCCTGTACTCCCCTCCCCCCATGCTCCCTCCCCCTGTACTCCCCTCCCTCTGTGCTCCCTCCCCCTGTACTCCCCTCCCCCCATGCTCCCTTCCCCCGTGCTCCCTCCCCCTGTACTCCCCTCCCCCTGTACTCCCCTCCCTCTGTGCTCCCTCCCCCTGTACTCCCCTCCCCCCTGTGCTCCCTCCCCCCGTGCTCCCTCCCCCTGTACTCCCCTCCCCCATGCTCCCTCCCCCTGTACTCCCCTCCCCCTGTACTCCCCTCCCCCTGTGCTCCCTCCCCCCGTGCTCCCCTCCCCCTGTCCTCCCCTCCCCCCGTGCTCCCCTCCCCCGTGCTCCCTCCCCCTGTCCTCCCTCCCCCTGTCCTCCCTCCCCCTGTCCTCCCTCCGCCTGTCCTCCCTCCCCTGTCCTCCCTCCCCCTGTCCTCCCTCCCCCGTGCTCCTCCCCCTGTCCTCCCTCCCCCTGTCCTCCCTCCGCCTGTCCTCCCTCCCCCTGTCCCTCCCCTCCCCCCGTGCTCCCCTCCCCCTGTCCTCCCCTCCCCCCGTGCACCCCTCCCCCCGTGCTCCTCTCCCCCGTGCTCCCTCCCCTGTCCTCCCTCCCCCTGTCCTCCCTCCGCCTGTCCTCCCTCCCCCTGTCCTCCCCCCCCCTGTCCTCCCTCCCCCTGTCCTCCCTCCCCCCGTGCTCCCCTCCCCCTGTCCTCCCCTCCCCCCGTGCACCCCTCCCACGTGCTCCCTCCCCCGTGCACCCCTCCCCCCGTGCTCCCTCCCGTGTGCTCCCTCCCCCTGTCCTCCCTCCCCCTGTCCTCCCTCCCCCTGTCCTCCCTCCCCCTGTCCTCCCTCCCCCTGTGCTCCCCTCCCCCGTGCTCCCCTCCCCCTGTCCTCCCCTCCCCCCGTGCTCCCCTCCCCCTGTCCTCCCCTCCCCCCGTGCTCCCCTCCCCCTGTGCACCCCTCCCCCGTGCTCCCCTCCCCCTGTCCTCCCTCCCCCCGTGCTCCCCTCCCCCCGTGCTCCCTCCCGCGTGCTCCCTCCCCCTGTCCTCCCTCCCCCTGTCCTCCCTCCGCCTGTCCTCCCTCCCCCTGTCCTCCCTGCCCCCGTGCTCCCTCCCCCCGTGCTCCCTCCCCCCGTGCTCCCCTCCCCCCCGTGCACCCCTCCCCCTATGCTCCCCTCCCCCCGTGCTCCCCTCCCCCTGTCCTCCCTCCCACTGTGCTCCCCTCCCCCCGTGCTCCCCTCCCCCTGTGCTCCCCTCCCCCTGTCCTCCCTCCCACTGTGCTCCCTCCCCCTGTCCTCCCTCACCCTGTGCTCCCCTCCCCCTGTGCTCCCCTCCCCCTGTCCTCCCTCCCCCCGTGCTCCCTCCCCCCGTGCTCCCCCTCCCCCTGTCCTCCCTCCCCCCTGTCCTCCCTCCCCCTGTCCTCCCTCCGCCTGTCCTCCCTCCGCCTGTCCTCCCTCCCCCTGTCCTCCCTCCCACTGTGCTCCCCTCCCCCGTGCTCCCCTCCCCCTGTCCTCCCCTCCCCCTGTCCTCCCCTCCCCCTGTGCTCCCTCCCCTGTGCTCCCCTCCCCCTGTACTCCCCTCCCCCTGTGCTCCCCTCACCCCGTGCTCCCCTCCCCCTGTACTCCCCTCCCCCGTGCTCCCCTCCCCCCGTACTCCCCTCCCCCTGTGCTCCCTCCCCCTGTATTCCCCTCCCCTGTGCTCCCTCCCCCTGTACTCCCCCTCCCCCTGTGCTCCCTCCCCCTGTACTCCCCTCCCCCTGTGCTCCCTCCCCCTGTACTCCCATCCCCCTGTGTTCCCTCCCCCTGTACTCCCCTCCCCCTGTGCTCCCTCCCCCTGTACTCCCCTCCCCCTGTGCTCCCTCCCCTGTACTCCCTCCCCCTTTACTCCCCTCCCCCTGTGCTCCCTCCCCCTGTACTCCCCTCCCCCTGTGCTCCCTCCCCCTGTACTCCCCTCCCCCTGTGCTCCCTCCCCCCGTGCTCCCTCCCCCTGTACTCCCCTCCCTCTGTGCTCCCTCCCCCTGTACTCCCCCTCCCCCCGTGCTCCCTCCCCCTGTACTCCCCTCCCCTGTGCTCCCTCCCCCCGTGCTCCCTCCCCCCGTGCTCCCTCCCCCTGTACTCCCCTCCCCCCATGCTCCCTCCCGCTGTACTCCCCTCCCCCTGTACTCCCCTCCCTCTGTGCTCCCTCCCCCTGTACTCCCCTCCCCCCATGCTCCCTCCCCCTGTACTCCCCTCCCCCTGTACTCCCCTCCCTCTGTGCTCCCTCCCCCTGTACTCCCCTCCCCCCATGCTCCCTCCCCCCGTGCTCCCTCCCCCTGTACTCCCCTCCCCCCATGCTCCCTCCCCCTGTACTCCCCTCCCCCTGTACTCCCCTCCCTCTGTGCTCCCTCCCCCTGTACTCCCCTCCCCCCATGCTCCCTCCCCCCATGCTCCCTCCCCCTGTACTCCCCTCCCCCTGTACTCCCCTCCCTCTGTGCTCCCTCCCCCTGTACTCCCCTCCCCCTGTACTCCCCTCCCTCTGTGCTCCCTCCCCCTGTACTCCCCTCCCCCCGTGCTCCCTCCCCCTGTACTCCCCTCCCCCTGTACTCCCCTCCCTCTGTGCTCCCTCCCCCTGTACTCCCCTCCCCCCATGCTCCCTCCCCCTGTACTCCCCTCCCCCCGTACTCCCCTCCCCCCGTGCTCCCCTCCCCCCTGCGACCCTGCTTTTGAGCACGATCGAATTTCGGGGCCTTGATTCTCTCAGTAAAATCCCCTCTCGGCCTGATTTTCTCTTGTGTGAACTCAACCCCCCCCCATCCTGTGGTCTCTCTGTGTGGCCCAGGTGTCCAATACCTGTGTTAACTCCAACAATGAGAGTCTTACCGTTCCCGACCTTCGATCATCAAGGTCACAGGAACAAATTGTCTTTAACAACTTTCATTAACAGCGTCTAAGTACAGACCAGCACCAAATATAAAGTCAAACAAAATGTTAAAAAGTCAAGCAAAAGAAAGGTTGTAGTTTGCGATCGGGAGCAGAGATGTGGGCCTCTCTGCACATTATCTCACAAATCTGCTCTGACAGGCAATGAGAGCCATCTTCTGTCAAGAATCTAGCAATTATCCTTGCACGTTGCTGTTCATGGAACAATTTAGTCATTGTCACCTTTTAACTTTTGCGTCAAGTATAATTATCAATTTCCCCTTTGATAGGCCCCAGAAGCACATCTTCCTGTCTGTACGATAAGGATCAAGAGGTGCAAAGACACTTTCTATCATTCTGTACAATTAAGAGAGATGCTGCTCACAAATATCCATTGAGGGAGCATATAGTAACTATTGTAATTTTTAAGGCGTGCATTCAAAGATTATTTCAGTTTGCCTGGCTGACCATGAGGGTGAAGTGACCATTCGCCATGTACTAACCCAGCACGAACATTCCCCTTCACGACAAAAAATACATAGTGGCATGAAGCATCCCATCCATTCAGCCCAAGGCCTGCGCCTGGTACCAGATGGGTAACCCTTTGCTGCCTCTCTCCAGTGCCACCATGCCCATCTTGCAGATGGAGATGATCTGAGGTGGACTCCATGGTGGAGCTGGGAATTCTGCTCAGAGCCGCTAAAATTATTCAATTTCGGCCGATGCTGGAAACTTTACCAAGTCAACTGGGTGCAAGATCCACCATATTGATTCCACACTGGGTTTCTGCCCACGGAGATTTTCCCAGCTCCTGCCCAACCCTGTCTATCGAGAAAGGTTTGTCTGATAGGGTCTATCTGACATCATTTTGGATCATAGGAACAGGAGGAGGCCATTCAGCCCCTCGAGCCTGTTCCGCCATTCAATGAGATCATGGCTGATCTGTATCTTAACTCCATTTACCCGCCTTGGTTCAGTAACCCATAATACCCTCACCGAACAAAAATCAATCAATCTCAGTTTTGAAATTTCCAATTGACCCCCAGCCTCAACAGCTTTTTGGGGGAGAGAGTTCCAGATTCCCACTCCCCTTTGTGTGAAGAAGTGCTTCCCGACATCACCCCTGAACGGCCTGGCTCTAATTTTAAGGTTCTGCCCCCTTGTTCTGGACTCCCCCCACCAGAGGAAATAGTTTCTCTCTATCGACCCTATCGAATCCTTTAATCATCTTAAACCCCTCGATTAGATCACCCCTTAATCTTCTAGTCTCATAATTTAACCCTTTTAGTCCCGGTATCATTATAAAAAGAATATACATGCATTGGAGAAGGTGCAAAAATGAGTTACAAGGATGATACTAGTTCAGAGAGGTTATACCTATCAGGAAAGATTGAACAGGCTGGGGCTCTTTTCTCTAGAAAAGAGAAGACTGAGGGGCGACCTGATGGAGATCTTTAACAGCGGACCTGAAGGAGTTCAGGGGCGGAGCAGCAGAGAGGATAAAGAGCGAGGCCTTGGGAGTAGGCCTTAATCGGAGAGCATGAAGGTAAGGAGTGTGGACCTGAAGGAGTTCAGGGGCGGAGCAGCAGAGAGGATAAAGAGCGAGGGGCGTCAGGGCACGAGGTAAAACAACTAAAGTGATGTCAGAACATGGGAAGGAGTTTCGTGAGTAGCTGGTGAGTGTTTTTTTTAAAAGTCTTTAGTTTATTTCTGTTAAGTTGAGTTAGTAATCTGATAAATCGAGGGATGGCACCTCACTCCTCTCGAATGCACGGCCTGTGCCATGTGGGAACTCCAGGACGTTTCCCATGTCCTGGACAACCACAGCTTCAGGAAGTGTCGTCAGCTGGAGGAGCTCGAGCTCCGGGTTTCGGACCTCGAGCAGCGGCTGGTGTCACTGCAGTGTATCCGCGAGGCTGAGATTTACGTGGAGAGCACGTTTCAGGAGGTGGTCACCCCGCAGATTAAGAGAGTGCAGGCAGCGAGGGACTGGGTGTCCGCCAGACAGACAAGGAGGACCAGGCAGGTAGTTCATCTCACTCTCTAACCAGTATAATACTGGTGGGGGAGAGGGTTCCTCTGGGGAATGCAGCCAGAGCCAAGTCCACAGCACCATGGGTGGCTCAGCTGTACATGGGGGGAGGAGAAAGGTCAGGAGAGCAATAATGATAGGGGATTGAATAGTTAGGGGAACAGGCAGACGTTTCTGCGGCCGCAGACGTGAGCCCAGGATGGTATGTTGCCTCCCTGGTGCCAGAGTCAAGGATGTCACTGAGCACCTGCAGAACATTCTGGAGGGGGAGGGTGAACAGCCAGAGGTCGTGGTCCATATCGGTACCAATGACATAGTGAGAAAGAGGGATGAGCTCCTGCAGGCAGATTTTAAGGAACTAGGAAAGAGATTAATAAGCAGGACCTCAAGGGTAGTAATCTCCGGATTACTCCCGGTCCCACGCGCTAGTGAGTATAGAAATAGGAGGATAGAGCAGATGAATGCGTGGCTGGAGAGATGGTGCAGGAGGGAGGGCTTTAGATTCCTGGGGCATTGGGACCATTCTGAGGGAGGTGGGACCTGTACAGGCCGGACGGGTTGCACCTCAATGGAGCTGGGACCAATGTCCTCGCGGGGGGGTTCACTAGTGCTGTGGGGAGGGGGGGGGTTTAAACTAATTTGGCAGGGGGATGGGCACAGGATGTAGCATTGGAAAGGAGAAACAAGGGGCACAGAGGATCGGGGGAGAAAGATAGCACTAGAGTAAGAAATAGTACGGTATTAGATGGGACCAGTCTAAGAGAGAGTACAAGAAGGTCTAAGATAGGTTTACAGTGCATGTGTGTAAACACACGGAGCATGGTAATAAGGTCGGTGAGCTACAGGCGCAAATAACCACATGGGAATATGATGTTGTGGAGATAACAGAGACCTGGCTCAAGAAAGGGCAGGATTGGGTACTAAATATTCCTGGATACAAGGTGTTCAGGAAAGATAGGGAAGGAAAGAAAGGAGGGGGGAGGTGGCAGTATTGATTAAGGAGAATATTGCAGTGCTGGAGAGAGAGGATGTCCTGGAGGGGTCAAGGACAGAATCTATTTGGTTAGAGTTAAGAAACAAGAGGTGCCATTACACTACTGGGTGTATTCTATAGGCCACCAACTAGTGGGAAGGATATAGAGGAGCAAATTTGCAGGAAAATTACAGAGAGGTGCAAAAGCCATAGAGTAGTGATAACGGGGGGACTTCAATTATCCTAATATAGACTGGGATAGTAATAGTGTAAAGGATGATGAAAGAGATAGAGAGTAAGATGAAGCAGAAAAAAGGGGTGTATGACAGATGTCAGGTTGATAACACAAGTGAGAACCAGGCTGAATATAGAAAGTTCAGAGGGGAAGTGAAAAAGGAAGTAAGAGGGGCAAAGAGAGAGTATGAGAATAGACTGGCGGCCAACATAAAAGGGAATCCAAAAGTCTTCTACAGGCATCTAAACAGTAAACGGGTAGTAAGAGGAGGGGTGGGGCCGATTAGGGACCATAAAGAAGATCTACTCATGGAGGCAGAGGGGATGGCCGAGGTACTAAATGAGTACTTTGCATCTGTCTTTACCAAGGAAGAAGATGCTGCCAGAGTCTCAGTAAAGGAAGATATAGTTGAGATACTGGATGGGCTAAAAATTGATAAAGAAGAGGTACTAGAAAGGCTAGCTGTACTTAAAGTAGATAAGTCACCAGGTCCAGATGGGATGCATCCTTGGTTCCTGAGGGAAGTAAGGGTGGAAATTGCGGAGGTACTGGCCATAATCTTCCAAACATCCTTAGATACGGGGGTGGTGCCAGAGGACTGGAGAATTGCAAATATTACACCCTTGTTCAAAAAAAGGGTGTAAGGATAAACCCAGCAACTACAGGCCAGTCAGTTTAACCTCAGTGGTGGGGAAACTTTTAGAAACAATAATCCAGGACAGAATTAACAGTCACTTGGACAAGTGTGGATTGATTCGGGAAAGCCAGCATGGATTTGTTAAAGGCAAATCGTGTTTAACTAACCTGATAGAGTTTTTTGATGAGTTAACAGAGAGGGTAGATGAGGGCAATGCAGTTGATGTGGTGTATATGGACTTTCAAAGGGTGTTTGATAAAGTGACGCATAATAGGCTTGTCATCAATATTGAAGCCCATGGAATAAAGGGGGCAGTAGAAACATGGATACAGAATTGGCTAAGTGACAGGAAACAGAGAGT
>NC_090370.1:18509821-18614821 GCF_035084215.1 Heptranchias perlo
GACAGTGAAGAAGGTTATCTAGGATTGCAACGGGATCTTGATAAATTGGGCCAGTGGGCCGATGAATGGCAGATGGAGTTTAATTTAGATAAATGTGAGGTGATGCATTTTGGTAGATCGAATCGGGCCAGGACCTACTCCGTTAATGGTAGGGCGTTGGGGAGAGTTATAGAACAAAGAGATCTAGGAGTACAGATTCATAGCTCCTTGAAAGTGGAGTCACAGGTGGATAGGGTGGTTAAGAAGGCATTCAGCATGCTTGGTTTCATTGGTCAGAACATTGAATGCAGGAGTTGGGATGTCTTGTTGAAGTTGTACAGGGCATTGGTGAGGCCACACTTGGAATACTGTGTACAGTTCTGGTCACCCTATTATAGAAAGGATATTATTAAACTAGAAAGAGTGCAGAAAAGATTTACTAGGATGCTACCGGGACTTGATGGTTTGACTTACAGGGAGAGGTTAGACAGACTGGGACTTTATTCCCTGGAGAGTAGGAGGTTAAGGGGTGATCTTATAGAAGTCTATAAAATAATGAGGGGCATAGATAAGGTCGATAGTCAAAATCTTTTCCCAAAGGTAGGGGAGTCTATAACGAGGGGGCACAGATTTAAGGTGAGAGGGGAGAGATACAAAAGGATCCAGAGGGGCAATTTTTTCACTCAAAGGGTGGTGAGTGTCTGGAACGAGCTGCCAGAGGCAGTAGTAGAGGCGGGTACAATTTTGTCTTTTAAAAAGCATTTGGACAGTTACATGGGGAAGATGGGTATAGAGGGATATGGGCCAAGTGCAGGCAATTGGGACTAGCTTAGTGGTATAAACTGGGCGACATGGACATGTTGGGCCGAAGGGCCTGTTTCCATGTTGTAACTTCTATGATTCTATGATTCTATGATTCTATGACTTCCTGCATTCCCACCTGCCATTTAAACTTATCGCACTTTGAACCATTACAGACAGGAGGCACTTTAAAGCTGAGAGCCCGCTCTCAGTGACAGGCCTGGGTTACTCCCCGTGCTGACAGCACGCTCTCAAATTAAAGCAGCACTCCACACCTCCAGGAATGTCCGGGACCGGACCTCTCCTGCATCCCAAGAGTGGCCGTCGGAGATAGGACGAGACAGGCTGCTGCTTCCGACTAGGCCCAGTGTAAGGACATTGACACTCAAGCATTGGCCACTCCCCCTGTACCCCAGCACCAAGGAGACAGCTGTTCAAGTATCTGACTGTGATGGGTGCAAATCTAGGTCACAAATAATGAAGCAGTCCGAGCCCGCAATCAGCAAGACCTGGACAACATCCAGGCTTGGGCTGATAAGTGGCAAGTAACATTCGCACCAGACAAGTGCCAGGCAATGACCATCTCCAACAAGAGAGAGTCTAACCACCTCCCCTTGACATTCAACGACATTACCATCGCCGAATCCCCCACCATCAACATCCTGGGGGTCACCATTGACCAGAAACTTAACTGGACGAGCCATATAAATACTGTGGCTACAAGAGCAGGTCAGAGGCTGGGTATTCTGCGGCGAGTGACTCACCTCCTGACTCCCCAAAGCCTTTCCACCATCGACAAGGCACAAGTCAGGAGTGTGATGGAATATTCTCCATTTGCCTGGATGAGTGCAGCTCCAACAACACTCAAGAAGCTCGACACCATCCAGGACAAAGCAGCCCGCTTGATTGGCACCCCATCCACCACCCTAAACATTCACTCCCTTCACCACCGGCGCACCGTGGCTGCAGTGTGGACCATCCACAGGATGCACTGCAGCAACTCCCCAAGGCTTCTTCGTCAGCACCTCCCAAGCCCGCGACCTCTACCACCTAGAAGGACAAGGGCAGCAGGCGCATGGGAACAACACCACCTGCACGTTCCCCTCCAAGTCACACACCATCCCGACTTGGAAATATATCGCCGTTCCTTCATCGTCGCTGGGTCAAAATCCTGGAACTCCCTTCCTAACAGCACTGTGGGAGAACCTTCACCACACGGACTGCAGCGGTTCAAGAAGGCGGCTCACCACCACCTTCTCAAGGGCAATTAGGGATGGGCAATAAATGCCGGCCTCGCCAGCAACGCCCACATCCCATGAGCGAATAAAAATAAAAGGTGAAAGGTCGGAGTCGCAAAAACTAAAATAATGCAAGTCTCATCTCCAATCTAATATCGGGAAGAGAAAGATGGAAATCTGAAAGAAAACACAAAATATACAGCGTCTGAGATAGACGGGTTGTGAATAGTTTATCTGTCCTTTCTCTTTCAGATGCTGACTGGCCTGCTGTGTTTTTCTCATCAGTGTTCTCCTCCAAATTTGCCCCCTTCCTCTCCTGAATTTGCTGAGCCTCACCGGGGATGGGGGAGTTGTTGAGTGGTGAGGCAGGGTGCGGGTCCATAGGCACTGATCATCACCCATCTCGCACCCGAATGCCCATTTGTGAGCTAGATGTCGAGGGTTGCAGGCGATTGGAATCCGAGCCTTGCCTGAACCTGTCATCACATGACACGCACACAACGTGCACTTTCCAGCAGTGGTGACTGGAACAGCGATCAGGAACAGCGACTCTGATTTGTTCCCTCCCTCCCTCAATGAAGCCAATCGTAGGGCACATACCATCGTCCCAGTTAACTCAATGCAAACCAGGGGCCGACTCTGGGACTTTCCTGGTCTGTTATGGTTCAGGGACCCACTGGAAGAGCCCCCTCACTTTTTAACATTCATTCTGGGGCTGGCAAAGCCGTCATTTATTGCCCATCCCTAATCGCCCCTTGAGAAGGTGGTGGTGAGCCGCCTTCTTGAACCGCTGCAGTCCGTGTGGTGAAGGTTCTCCCACAGTGCTGTTAGGAAGGGAGTTCCAGGATTTTGACCCAGCGACAATGAAGGAACGGCGATATATTTCCAAGTCGGGATGGTGTGTGATTGCTGTTTGTGGGACCTTGCTGTGCGCAAATTGACTGCCGCATTTCCTACATTACAACAGTGACTACACTTCAAAAATACTTCATTGGTTGAAAAATGCTTTGCAACGACCAGAGGTCATGAAAGGCATTATATAAATACAAGTTTATCCTCTATCAATTGCAGTAGATAAACATTCGGTCATTCCTTCCACAGAAATAGCTTCCAAATGTGTTATCATGGTATCATAGTAGGTACAGCACAGAAGGAGGCTTTTCGGCCCATCGTTCCTGTGCCGGCTCTTTGAGCTATCCAACTATTCCCACTCCCCTGTTCTTTCCCCATCGCCCTGTAAATTTTTTCCTTCAAGTATTTATCCAATTCCCTTCTGAAAGTTACTATTGAATCTGCTTCCACCACCCTTTCAGACAGTGCATTCCAGATCATAACAACTCGCTGCGTAAAAAATGTTTCCTCATCTCCCCTCTGGCTGTTTTACCAATCACCTTAAATCTGTGTCCTCTGGTTACCGACCCTTCTGACACTGGAAACAGTTTCTCCTTATTTACTCTATCAGAACCCTTCATGATTTTGAACACCTCTATCAAATCTCCCCTTAACCTTCTCTGTTCTAAGGAGAACAACCCCAGCTTCTCCAGTCTCTCCACATAACTGAAGTCCCTCATCCCTGGTACCATTCTAGTAAATCTCTTCTGCACCCTCTCCAAGGCCTTGACATCCTTCCTGAACTGTGGTGTCCAGAATTGGACACAATCCTCCAGCTGAGACCTAATCAGTGTTTTATAAAGGTTTAGCATAACTTCCTTGCTTTTGTACTCGATACCTATATTAATAAAGCCCAGGATCCCATATGCTTTTTCAACAGCCTTCTCAACTTGTCCTGCCACCTTCAAAGATTTGTGCACATATACCCCCAGATCTCTCCGTTCCTGCACCCCCTTTAAAATTGTACCATTTAGTTTATATTGCCTCTCCTCATTCTTCCCACCAAAATGTATCACTTCACACTTCTCTGCGTTAAATTTCATTTGCCATGTGTCCGCCCATTTCACCAGTCTGCCTGTGCTTTGTTAGGACATAAACATCCCGGGTGGAATATTACTGATTAGGGAACAGGTGTCACTCTCACATTTTCCGATTTTCCCCCGATTTAGCCTCGGCTGCATTTTTGGTTAATTTATATTATGATGCAGCTAATAAGTTAAATTGACCACACAGGGGTTAACACTGAACAAGGCACAAGCTACCTGGGTATTTTTGATTTGGTCCCTTAGTTGGGATCAGATGATGTGGTCAACAGTATTGTGGTTCTCGCACAGCGTTTCAGTTTGAGATCATGGGGTTTGTTACTGTATTTTGGAGAAACCTGCAACGTTACAATGCTTCCATTCATTGAGCACAGCAAGGGTCTCAGCTGAATAGGCTATGGGGGTGAAGAGATCTATGATTCAAGGTAGTAGTTTTGATTGACAGAACAGTGTAAAATTAACCAGCTTGTTGGTTTATAATTGGTCTTGTCTCACTACAACTCTGATCGGCCTGGCTTCCAGAGGATAGAAGAAATCTAACATTGGATATGTGCGTCATCACAGAATCCAGTACAATAAATGGCCCACTACTCAGGCTGTCAGGTAACCAGATATTGGGCGTTAAAGTTGCGCTCCAGGTCATAGGGGACATGGGATCCACTCACAAAACAGGCCGGTGATATGGAACCCGAGAGAACATTGAGGGAATAAAAACAAACCTGTTACAATTCTGGGTGTGCTTTACAGACCACCGCATAGTTTCAAAGAAATTGAAGAGAAGACCCTCGAAGTTCCGACAGGGCAAGAGAAGGAAGAAGGAGCCTGGCTATGCCCAGACTGAAGCCATTGATGACACATCTCCTCTCCGAGGAGTGAGCCTTTGGCTTAGGGGTAACAACAACAATAATGACTTGCAATTATATAGCGCCTTTAACATAGTAAAACATCCCCAGGTGCTGAGTCCCGTCTCTGAGTCAATGGTGGAGGATTTGAACTCCACACCAAACAATCCCGGGGAGCAGAGAACGGAGCTTCAGACAGTCCCGGAGAGTTGAGACTGGAGCTCCAGACAGTCCCGGGGAGTGGAGACCGGAGCTCCAGACAGTCCCGGGGAGTGGAGACCGGAGCTCCAGACAGTCCCGGGGAGCGGAGACCGGAGCTCCAGACAGTCCCGGGGGGTGGAGACCGGAGCTCCAGACAGTCCCAGAGAGTGGAGACCGGAGCTCCAGACAGTCCCGGGGAGTGGAGACCGGAGCTCCAGACAGTCCCGGGGAGTGGAGACCGGAGCTCCAGACTGTCCCGGGGAGTGGAGACCGGAGCTCCAGACAGTCCCGGGGAGCAGAGACCGGGGCTCGAGACAGTCCCGGGGAGCGGGGACTGGAGCTCCAGACAGTCCCGGGGAGTGGAGACCGGATCTCCAGACAGTCCCGGGGGGTGGAGACCGGAGCTCCAGACAGTCCCGGGGAGGGGAGACCGGAGCTCCAGACTGTCCCGGGGAGTGGAGACCGGAGCTCCAGACAGTCCCGGGGAGTGGAGACCGGAGCTCCAGACAGTCCCGGCGAGTGGAGACCAGAGCTCCAGACAGTCCCGGAGAGTGGAGACCGGAGCTCCAGACAGTCCCGGGGAGTGGAGACCAGAGCTCCAGACAGTCCCGGGGAGGGGAGACCGGAGCTCCAGACAGTCCCGGGGAGTGGAGACCGGAGCTCCAGACAGTCCCGGGGAGTGGAGACCAGAGCTCCAGAAAGTCCCGGGGAGTGGAGACCAGAGCTCCAGACAGTCCCGGGGAGCGGAGACCGGGGCTCCAGACAGTCCCGGGGAGCGGAGACCAGAGCTCCAGACAGTCCCGGGGAGTAGAGACCGGAGTTCCAGACAGTCCCGGGGAGTGGAGACCAGAGCTCCAGACAGTCCCGGGGAGTGGAGACCGGAGCTCCAGACAGTCCGGGGGAGCAGGGACCGGAGCTCCAGACAGTCCCGGTGAGCGGAGACCGGAGCTCCAGACAGTCCCGGGGAGTGGAGACCGGAGCTCCAGACAGTCCCGGGGAGTGGAGACCAGAGCTCCAGACAGTCTCGGGGAGCGGAGACCGGAGCTCCAGACGGTCCCGGCGAGTGGAGACCAGAGCTCCAGACAGTCCAGGGGAGCGGAGACCGGAGCTCCAGACAGTCCCGGGGAGTGGAGACCGGAGCTCCAGACAGTCTTGGAAAGTGGAGACCGGAGCTCCAGACAGTCCCGGGGAGTGGAGACCAGAGCTCCAGACAGTCTTGGAAACCAGAGCTCCTGACAGTCCCAGGGAGTGGAGACCGGAGCTCCAGACAGTCCCGGGGAGTGGAGACCAGAGCTCCAGACAGTCCCGGAGAGTGGAGACCGGAGCTCCAGACAGTCCCGGGGAGTGGAGACCGGAGCTCCAGACAGTCCCGGGGAGTGGAGACCAGAGCTCCAGACAGTCCCGGAGAGTGGAGACCGGAGCTCCAGACAGTCCCGGGGAGTGGAGACCGGAGCTCCAGACAGTCCCGGGGAGTGGAGACCGGAGCTCCAGACAGTCCCGGGGAGTGGAGACCAGAGCTCCAGACAGTCCCGGGGAGGGGAGACCGGAGCTCCAGACAGTCCCGGTGAGTGGGGACCGGAGCTCCAGACAGTCCCGGGGAGGGGAGACCGGAGCTCCAGACAGTCCCGGGGAGTGGAGACCGGAGCTCCAGACAGTCCCGGGGAGTGGAGACCAGAGCTCCAGAAAGTCCCGGGGAGTGGAGACCAGAGCTCCAGACAGTCCCGGGGAGCGGAGACCGGGGCTCCAGACAGTCCCGGGGAGCGGAGACCAGAGCTCCAGACAGTCCCGGGGAGTAGAGACCGGAGTTCCAGACAGTCCCGGGGAGTGGAGACCAGAGCTCCAGACAGTCCCGGGGAGTGGAGACCGGAGCTCCAGACAGTCCGGGGGAGCAGGGACCGGAGCTCCAGACAGTCCCGGTGAGCGGAGACCGGAGCTCCAGACAGTCCCGGGGAGTGGAGACCGGAGCTCCAGACAGTCCCGGGGAGTGGAGACCAGAGCTCCAGACAGTCTCGGGGAGCGGAGACCGGAGCTCCAGACGGTCCCGGCGAGTGGAGACCAGAGCTCCAGACAGTCCAGGGGAGCGGAGACCGGAGCTCCAGACAGTCCCGGGGAGTGGAGACCGGAGCTCCAGACAGTCTTGGAAAGTGGAGACCGGAGCTCCAGACAGTCCCGGGGAGTGGAGACCGGAGCTCCAGACAGTCCCAGGGAGTGGAGACTGGAGCTCCAGACAGTCCCGGGGAGTGGAGACCGGAGCTCCAGACAGTCTTGGAGACCGGAGCTCCAGACAGTCCCGGGGGGTGGAGACCGGAGCTCCAGACAGTCCCGGGGATTGGAGACTGGAGCTCCAGACAGTGCCGGGGAGCGGAGACCGGAGCTCCAGACAGTCTTCGAGACCGGAGCTCCAGACAGTCCCGGGGGGTGGAGACCGGAGCTCCAGACAGTCCCGGGGAGTGGAGACCGGAGCTCCAGACAGTCCCGGAGAGAGGAGACCGGAGCTCCAGACAGTCCCGGGGAGTGGAGACCGGAGCTCCAGACAGTCCCGGAGAGAGGAGACCGGAGCTCCAGACAGTCCCGGGAAGTGGAGACCGGAGCTCCAGACAGTCCCGGGGAGCGGAGACCGGAGCTCCGGACAGTCCCGGGGAACGGAGACCGGAGCTCCAGACAGTCCTGGAGAGTGGAGACCGGAGCTCCAGACAGTCCCGGAGGGTGGAGACCGGAGCTCCAGACAGTCCCGCGGAGTGGAGACCGGAGCTCCAGACAGTCCCGGGGAGTGGAGACCGGAGCTCCAGACGGTCCCGGGGAGTAGAGACCAGAGCTCCAGACTGTCCCGGGGAGTGGAGACCGGAGCTCCAGACAGTCCCGGGGGGTGGAGACCGGAGCTCCAGACAGTCCTGGAGAGTGGAGACCGGAGCTCCAGACTGTCCCGGGGAGTGGAGACCGGCGCTCCAGACAGTCCTGGAGAGTGGAGACCGGAGCTCCAGACAGTCCCGGAGAGGGGAGACCGGAGCTCCAGACAGTCCCGGGAAGTGGAGACCGGAGCTCCAGACAGTCCCGGGGAGTGGAGACCGGAGCTCCAGACTGTCCCGGAGAGTGGAGACCAGAGCTCCAGACAGTCCCGGGGGGTGGAGACCGGAGCTCCAGACAGTCCCGGGGGGTGGAGACCGGAGCTCCAGACTGTCCCGGAGAGTGGAGACCGGAGCTCCAGACAGTCCCGGGGAGTGGAGACCGGAGCTCCAGACAGTCCCGGGGAGTGGAGACCGGAGATCCAGACAGTCCCGGGGAGTAGAGACTGGAGCTCCAGACAGTCCCGGCGAGTGGAGACCGGAGCTCCAGACAGTCCCGGGGAGTGGAGACCGGAGCTCCAGACAGTCCCGGGGAGCGGAGACCGGAGCTCCAGACAGTCCCGGGGAGTGGAGACCGGAGCTCCAGACAGTCCCGGGGAGTGGAGACCGGAGCTCCAGACAGTCCCGGGGAGTGGAGACCGGAGCTCCAGACAGTCCCGGGGAGGGGAGACCGGAGCTCCAGACAGTGCCGGAGAGTGGAGACCGGAGCTCCAGACAGTCCCGGAGAGTGGAGACCGGAGCTCCAGACAGTCCCGGAGAGTGGAGACCGGAGCTCCAGACAGTCCAGGGGAATGGAGACCGGAGCTCCAGACAGTCCCGGGGAGTGGAGACCGGAGCTCCAGACAGTCCCGGGGGGTGGAGACCGGAGCTCCAGACTGTCCCGGAGAGTGGAGACCGGAGCTCCAGACAGTCCCGGGGAGTGGAGACCGGAGCTCCAGACAGTCCCGGGGGGTGGAGACCGGAGCTCCAGACTGTCCCGGAGAGTGGAGACCAGAGGTCCAGACAGTCCCGGGGGGTGGAGACCGGAGCTCCAGACAGTCCCGGGGGGTGGAGACCGGAGCTCCAGACTGTCCCGGAGAGTGGAGACCGGAGCTCCAGACAGTCCCGGGGAGTGGAGACCGGAGCTCCAGACAGTCCCGGGGAGTGGAGACCGGAGATCCAGACAGTCCCGGGGAGTAGAGACTGGAGCTCCAGACAGTCCCGGCGAGTGGAGACCAGAGCTCCAGACAGTCCCGGGGAGTGGAGACCGGAGCTCCAGACAGTCCCGGGGAGCGGAGACCAGAGCTCCAGACAGTCCCGGGGAGCGGAGACCTGAGCTCCAGACAGTCCTGGGGAGTGGAGACCGGAGCTCCAGACAGTCCAGGGGAGTGGAGACCGGAGCTCCAGACAGTCCCGGGGAGTGGAGACTGGAGCTCCAGACAGTCCCGGGGAGCGGAGACCGGAGCTCCAGACAGTCCCGGAGAGTGGAGACCGGAGCTCCAGACAGTCCCGGGGAGTGGAGAGAGGAGCTCCAGACAGTCCCGGGGGGTGGAGACCGGAGCACCAGACTGTCCCGGAGAGTGGAGACCGGAGCTCCAGACATTCCCGGGGAGTGGAGACCGGAGCTCCAGACAGTCCCGGGGAGTGGAGACCGGAGCTCCAGACAGTCCCGGAGAGTGGAGACCGGAGCTCCAGACAGTCCCGGGGAGTGGAGACCGGAGCTCCAGACAGTCCCGGGGGGTGGAGACCGGAGCTCCAGACAGTCCCGGAGAGTGGAGACCGGAGCTACAGACAGTCCCGGGGAGTGGAGACCGGAGCTCCAGACAGTCCCGGGGAGTGGAGACCGGAGCTCCAGACAGTCCCGGGGGGTGGAGACCGGAGCTCCAGACAGTCCCGGGGAGTGCAGACCGGAGCTCCAGACAGTCCCGGGGAGTGGAGACCGGAGCTCCAGACAGTCCCGGGGAGTGGAGACCAGAGCTCCAGACAGTCCCGGAGAGTGGAGACCGGAGCTCCAGACAGTCCCGTGGAGTGAAGACCGGAGCTCCAGACAGTCCCCGGGGAGTGGAGACCGGAGCTCCAGACAGTCCCGGGGGGTGGAGACCGGAGCTCCAGACAGTCCCGGGGAGTGGAGACCGGAGCTCCAGACAGTCCCGGAGGGTGGAGACCGGAGCTCCAGACAGTCCCGGGGAGTGGAGACCGGAGCTCCAGACAGTCCCGGAGGGTGGAGACCGGAGCTCCAGACAGTCCCGGGGAGTGGAGACAGGAGCTCCAGACAGTCCCGGGGGGTGGAGACCGGAGCTCCAGACAGTCCCGGGGAGTGGAGACCGGAGCTCCAGACAGTCCCGGGGAGTGGAGACCGGAGCTCCAGACAGTCCTGGAGAGTGGAGACCGGAGCTCCAGACAGTCCCGGGGAGTGGAGACCGGAGCTCCAGACAGTCCCGGGGGGTGGAGACCGGAGCTCCAGACAGTCCCGGGGAGTGGAGACCGGAGCTCCAGACAGTCCCGGGGAGTGAAGACCGGAGCTCCAGACAGTCCCCGGGGAGTGGAGACCGGAGCTCCAGACAGTCCTGTGGGGTGGAGACCGGAGCTCCAGACAGTCCCGGGGAGTGGAGACCGGAGCTCCAGACAGTCCCGGAGAGTGGAGACCGGAGCTCCAGACAGTCCCGGGCTGTACATGGAGGGGTTGTTGTACATTGAGTGAGTGCTGGGGGCTGTACACGGAGGGGTTGTTGTATATTGAGTGAGTGCTGGGGGCTGTACACGGAGGGGTTGTTGTACATTGAGTGAGTGCTGGGAGCTGTAAACGGAGGGGTTGTTGTATATTGAGTGAGTGCTGGGGGCTGTACACGGAGGGGTTGTTGTATATTGAGTGAGTGCTGGGAGCTGAACACGGAGGGGTTGTTGTATATTGAGTGAGTGCTGGGGGCTGTGCACGGAGGGGTTGTTGTATATTGAGTGAGTGCTGGGAGCTGTACACGGAGGGGTTGTTGTATATTGAGTGAGTGCTGGGGGCTGTACACGGAGGGGTTGTTGTATATTGAGTGAGTGCTGGGAGCTGAACACGGAGGGGTTGTTGTATATTGAGTGAGTGCTGGGGGCTGTGCACGGAGGGGTTGTTGTATATTGAGTGAGTGCTGGGAGCTGTACACGGAGGGGTTGTTGTATATTGAGTGAGTGCTGGGAGCTGTACACGGAGGGGTTGTTGTACATTGAGTGAATGCTGGGAGCTGTACACGGAGGGGTTGTTGTATATTGAGTGAATGCTGGGGGCTGTACACGGAGGGGTTGTTGTATATTGAGTGAGTGCTGGGAGCTGTACACGGAGGGGTTGTTGTATATTGAGTGAGTGCTGGGAGCTGTACACGGAGGGGTTGTTGTATATTGAGTGAGTGCTGGGAGCTGTACATGGAGGGGTTGTTGTATATTGAGTGAGTGCTGGGAGCTGTACACGGAGGGGTTGTTGTACATTGAGTGAATGCTGGGAGCTGTACACGGAGGGGTTGTTGTATATTGAGTGAGTGCTGGGGGCTGTACACGGAGGGGTTGTTGTATATTGAGTGAGTGCTGGGGGCTGTACATGGAGGGGTTGTTGTATATTGAGTGAGTGCTGGGGGCTGTACACGGAGGGGTTGTTGTATATTGAGTGAGTGCTGGGAGCTGAACACGGAGGGGTTGTTGTATATTGAGTGAGTGCTGGGGGCTGTGCACGGAGGGGTTGTTGTATATTGAGTGAGTGCTGGGAGCTGTACACGGAGGGGTTGTTGTATATTGAGTGAGTGCTGGGAGCTGTACACGGAGGGGTTGTTGTACATTGAGTGAATGCTGGGAGCTGTACACGGAGGGGTTGTTGTATATTGAGTGAATGCTGGGGGCTGTACACGGAGGGGTTGTTGTATATTGAGTGAGTGCTGGGAGCTGTACACGGAGGGGTTGTTGTATATTGAGTGAGTGCTGGGAGCTGTACACGGAGGGGTTGTTGTATATTGAGTGAGTGCTGGGAGCTGTACATGGAGGGGTTGTTGTATATTGAGTGAGTGCTGGGAGCTGTACACGGAGGGGTTGTTGTACATTGAGTGAATGCTGGGAGCTGTACACGGAGGGGTTGTTGTATATTGAGTGAGTGCTGGGGGCTGTACACGGAGGGGTTGTTGTATATTGAGTGAGTGCTGGGGGCTGTACATGGAGGGGTTGTTGTATATTGAGTGAGTGCTGGGAGCTGTACATGGAGGGGTTGTTGTATATTGAGTGAGTGCTGGGGGCTGTACATGGAGGGGTTGTTGTATATTGAGTGAGTGCTGGGGGCTGTACATGGAGAGGTTGTTGTATATTGAGTGAGTGCTGGGAGCTGTACATGGAGGGGTTGTTGTATATTGAGTGAGTGCTGGGGGCTGTACACGGAGGGGTTGTTGTATATTGAGTGAGTGCTGGGAGCTGTACATGGAGGGGTTGTTGTATATTGAGTGAGTGCTGGGAGCTGTACATGGAGGGGTTGTTGTATATTGAGTGAGTGCTGGGGGCTGTACACGGAGGGGTTGTTGTATATTGAGTGAGTGCTGGGGGCTGTACACGGAGGGGTTGTTGTATATTGAGTGAGTGCTGGGAGCTGTACACGGAGGGGTTGTTGTATATTGAGTGAATGCTGGGAGCTGTACACGGAGGGGTTGTTGTACATTGAGTGAGTGCTGGGGGCTGTACACGGAGGGGTTGTTGTATATTGAGTGAGTGCTGAGAGCTGTACACGGAGGGGTTGTTGTACATTGAGTGAGTGCTGGGAGCTGTACACGGAGGGGTTGTTGTACATTGAGTGAGTGCTGGGAGGTGTACACGGAGGGGTTGTTGTATATTGAGTGAGTGCTGGGAGCTGTACACGGAGGGGTTGTTGTATATTGAGTGAGTGCTGGGAGCTGTCCACGGAGGGGTTGTTGTATATGGAGTGAATGCTGAGAGCTGTACACGGAGGGGTTGTTGTATATTGAGTGAGTGCTGGGAGCTGTACACGGAGGTGTTGTTGTATATGGAGTGAGTGCTGAGAGCTGTACACGGAGGGGTTGTTGTACATTGAGTGAGTGCTGGGAGCTGTACACGGAGGGGTTGTTGTATATTGAGTGAGTGCTGGGAGCTGTACACGGAGGGGTTGTTGTATATTGAGTGAGTGCTGGGGGCTGTACACGGAGGGGTTGTTGTATATTGAGTGAGTGCTGGGAGCTGTGCACGGAGGGGTTGTTGTATATGGAGTGAGTGCTGGGGGCTGTACACGGAGGGGTTGTTGTATATTGAGTGAGTGCTGGGAGCTGTACACGGAGGGGTTGTTGTATATTGAGTGAATGCTGAGAGCTGTACACGGAGGGCTTGTTGTATATTGAGTGAGTGCTGGGAGCTGTACACGGATGGGTTGTTGTACATTGAGTGAGTGCTGAGAGCTGTACACGGAGGGGTTGTTGTATATTGAGTGAGTGCTGGGGGCTGTACACGGAGGGGTTGTTTTATATTGAGTGAGTGCTGAGAGCTGTACACGGAGGGGTTGTTGTTTTTGGAGTGAGTGCTGGGAGCTGTCCACGGAGGGGTTGTTGTATATTGAGTGAGTGCTGGGAGCTGTACACGGAGGGGTTGTTGTATATTGAGTGAGTGCTGGGGGCTGTACACGGAGGGGTTGTTGTATATTGAGTGAATGCTGGGAGCTGTACACGGAGGGGATGTTGTATATTGAGTGAGTGCTGGGAGCTGTACACGGAGGGGTTGTTGTATATTGAGTGAGTGCTGGGAGCTGTACACGGAGGGGATGTTGTATATTGAGTGAGTGCTGGGGGCTGTACACGGAGGGGTTGTTGTATATTGAGTGAGTGCTGGGGGCTGTGCACGGAGGGGTTGTTGTATATTGAGTGAGTGCTGGGAGCTGTGCACGGAGGGGTTGTTGTATATGGAGTGAGTGCTGGGGGCTGTACACGGAGGGGTTGTTGTATATGGAGTGAGTGCTGGGAGCTGTACACGGAGGGGTTGTTGTATATTGAGTGAGTGCTGAGAGCTGTACACGGAGGGCTTGTTGTATATTGAGTGAGTGCTGGGAGCTGTACACGGAGGTGTTGTTGTATATGGAGTGAGTGCTGGGAGCTGTACACGGAGGGGTTGTTGTATGTTGAGTCAGTGCTGGGAGCTGTACACGGAGGGGTTGTTGTATATAGAGTGAGTGCTGTGAGCTGTACACGGAGGGGTTGTTGTATATGGAGTGAGTGCTGAGAGCTGTACACGGAGGGGTTGTTGTACATTGAGTGAGTGCTGGGAGCTGTACACGGAGGGGTTGTTGTATATTGAGTGAGTGCTGGGAGCTGTACACGGAGGGGTTGTTGTATATTGAGTGAGTGCTGGGAGCTGTACACGGAGGGGTTGTTGTATCTTGAGTGAATGCTGAGAGCTGTGCACGGAGGGCTTGTTGTATATTGAGTGAGTGCTGGGAGCTGTACACGGAGGGGTTGTTGTATATTGAGTGAGTGCTGGGGGCTGTACAAGGAGGGGATGTTGTATATTGAGTGAGTGCTGGGAGCTGTACACGGAGGGGTTGTTGTATATGGAGTGAGTGCTGGGAGCTGTACACGGAGGGGTTGTTGGATATTGAGTGAGTGCTGGGGGCTGTACACGGAGGGGTTGTTGTACATTGAGTGAATGCTGGGAGCTGTACACGGAGGGGTTGTTGTATATTGAGTGAGTGCTGGGAGCTGTACACGGAGGGGTTGTTGTACATTGAGTGAGTGCTGGGAGCTGTACACGGAGGGGTTGTTGTATATTGAGTGAGTGCTGGGGGCTGTACACGGAGGGTTTGTTGTATATTGAGTGAGTGCTGGGGGCTGTACACGGAGGGGTTGTTGTATATGGAGTGAGTGCTGGGAGCTGTACACGGAGGGGTTGTTGTATATTGAGTGAGTGCTGGGAGCTGTACACGGAGGGGTTGTTGTATATTGAGTGAGTGCTGGGAGCTGTACACGGAGGGGTTGTTGTATATGGAGTGAGTGCTGGGAGCTGTACACGGAGGGGTTGTTGTATATAGAGTGAGTGCTGGGCGCTGTACACGGAGGGGTTGTTGTATATGGAGTGAGTGCTGGGAGCTGTACACGGAGGGGTTGTTGTATATTGAGTGAGTGCTGGGGGCTGTACACGGAGGGGTTGTTGTATATTGAGTGAGTGCTGAGAGCTGTACACGGAGGGGTTGTTGTACATTGAGTGAATGCTGAGAGCTGTACACGGAGGGGTTGTTGTATATTGAGTGAGTGTTGGGAGCTGTACACGGAGGGGTTGTTGTACATTGAGTGAGTGCTGGGAGCTGTACATGGAGGGGTTGTTGTATATGGAGTGAGTGCTGGGGGCTGTACACGGAGGGGTTGTTGTATATTGAGTGAGTGCTGGGGGCTGTACACGGAGGGGTTGTTGTATATTGAGTGAGTGCTGGGGGCTGTACATGGAGGGGTTGTTGTATATTGAGTGAGTGCTGGGAGCTGTACATGGAGGGGTTGTTGTATATTGAGTGAGTGCTGGGGGCTGTACATGGAGGGGTTGTTGTATATTGAGTGAGTGCTGGGGGCTGTACATGGAGAGGTTGTTGTATATTGAGTGAGTGCTGGGAGCTGTACATGGAGGGGTTGTTGTATATTGAGTGAGTGCTGGGGGCTGTACACGGAGGGGTTGTTGTATATTGAGTGAGTGCTGGGAGCTGTACATGGAGGGGTTGTTGTATATTGAGTGAGTGCTGGGAGCTGTACATGGAGGGGTTGTTGTATATTGAGTGAGTGCTGGGGGCTGTACACGGAGGGGTTGTTGTATATTGAGTGAGTGCTGGGGGCTGTACACGGAGGGGTTGTTGTATATTGAGTGAGTGCTGGGAGCTGTACACGGAGGGGTTGTTGTATATTGAGTGAATGCTGGGAGCTGTACACGGAGGGGTTGTTGTACATTGAGTGAGTGCTGGGGGCTGTCCACGGAGGGGTTGTTGTATATTGAGTGAGTGCTGAGAGCTGTACACGGAGGGGTTGTTGTACATTGAGTGAGTGCTGGGAGCTGTACACGGAGGGGTTGTTGTACATTGAGTGAGTGCTGGGAGCTGTACACGGAGGGGTTGTTGTATATTGAGTGAGTGCTGGGAGCTGTACACGGAGGGGTTGTTGTATATTGAGTGAGTGCTGGGAGCTGTCCACGGAGGGGTTGTTGTATATGGAGTGAATGCTGAGAGCTGTACACGGAGGGGTTGTTGTATATTGAGTGAGTGCTGGGAGCTGTACACGGAGGTGTTGTTGTATATGGAGTGAGTGCTGAGAGCTGTACACGGAGGGGTTGTTGTACATTGAGTGAGTGCTGGGAGCTGTACACGGAGGGGTTGTTGTATATTGAGTGAGTGCTGAGAGCTGTGCACGGAGGGCTTGTTGTATATTGAGTGAGTGCTGGGAGCTGTACACGGAGGGGTTGTTGTATATTGAGTGAGTGCTGGGGGCTGTACACGGAGGGGATGTTGTATATTGAGTGAGTGCTGGGAGCTGTACACGGAGGGGTTGTTGTATATGGAGTGAGTGCTGGGAGCTGTACACGGAGGGGTTGTTGTATATTGAGTGAGTGCTGGGGGCTGTACACGGAGGGGTTGTTGTACATTGAGTGAATGCTGGGAGCTGTACACGGAGGGGTTGTTGTATATTGAGTGAGTGCTGGGAGCTGTACACGGAGGGGTTGTTGTACATTGAGTGAGTGCTGGGAGCTGTACACGGAGGGGTTGTTGTATATTGAGTGAGTGCTGGGGGCTGTACACGGAGGGGTTGTTGTATATTGAGTGAGTGCTGGGGGCTGTACACGGAGGGGTTGTTGTATATGGAGTGAGTGCTGGGAGCTGTACACGGAGGGGTTGTTGTATATTGAGTGAGTGCTGGGAGCTGTACACGGAGGGGTTGTTGTATATTGAGTGAGTGCTGGGAGCTGTACACGGAGGGGTTGTTGTATATGGAGTGAGTGCTGGGAGCTGTACACGGAGGGGTTGTTGTATATAGAGTGAGTGCTGGGCGCTGTACACGGAGGGGTTGTTGTATATGGAGTGAGTGCTGGGAGCTGTACACGGAGGGGTTGTTGTATATTGAGTGAGTGCTGGGGGCTGTACACGGAGGGGTTGTTGTATATTGAGTGAGTGCTGAGAGCTGTACACGGAGGGGTTGTTGTACATTGAGTGAATGCTGAGAGCTGTACACGGAGGGGTTGTTGTATATTGAGTGAGTGTTGGGAGCTGTACACGGAGGGGTTGTTGTACATTGAGTGAGTGCTGGGAGCTGTACATGGAGGGGTTGTTGTATATGGAGTGAGTGCTGGGGGCTGTACACGGAGGGGTTGTTGTATATTGAGTGAGTGCTGGGAGCTGTACACGGAGGGGTTGTTGTATATTGAGTGAGTGCTGGGAGCTGTACACGGAGGGGTTGTTGTATATTGAGTGAGTGCTGGGAGCTGTACACGGAGGGGTTGTTGTATATTGAGTGAATGCTGAGAGCTGTGCACGGAGGGGTTGTTGTATATGGAGTGAATGCTGAGAGCTGTGCACGGAGGGGTTGTTGTATATTGAGTGAGTGCTGGGAGCTGTGCACGGAGGGGTTGTTGTATATGGAGTGAGTTCTGGGAGCTGTACACGGAGGGGTTGTTGTATATTGAGTGAGTGCTGGGGGCTGTACACGGAGGGGTTGTTGTATATGGAGTGAGTGCTGGGAGCTGTACACGGAGGGGTTGTTGTACATTGAGTGAGTGCTGGGGGCTGTACACGGAGGGGTTGTTGTATATTGAGTGAGTGCTGGGAGCTGTACACGGAGGGGTTGTTGTATATTTAGTGAGTGCTGGGAGCTGTACACGGAGGGGTTGTTGTATATTGAGTGAGTGCTGGGGGCTGTACACGGAAGGGTTGTTGTATATGGAGTGAGTGCTGGGAGCTGTACACGGAGGGGTTGTTGTACATTGAGTGAATGCTGGGAGCTGTACACGGAGGGGTTGTTGTATATTGAGTGAGTGCTGGGAGCTGTACACGGAGGGGTTGTTGTATATTGAGTGAGTGCTGGGAGCTGTACACGGAGGGGTTGTTGTATATTGAGTGAGTGCTGGGAGCTGTACACGGAGGGGTTGTTGTATATTGAGTGAGTGCTGGGAGCTGTACACGGAGGGGTTGTTGTATATTGAGTGAGTGCTGGGAGCTGTACACGGAGGGGTTGTTGTATATTGAGTGAGTGCTGGGGGCTGTACACGGAGGGGTTGTTGTATATAGAGCGAGTGCTGGGAGCTGTACACGGAGGGGTTGTTGTATATTGAGCGAGTGCTGGGAGCTGTACACGGAGGGGTTGTTGTATATTGAGTGAGTGCTGGGAGCTGTACACGGAGGGGTTGTTGTATATTGAGTGAGTGCTGGGAGCTGTACACGGAGGGGTTGTTGTATATTGAGTGAGTACTGGGAGCTGTACACGGAGGGGTTGTTGTATATTGAGTGAGTGCTGGGAGCTGTGCACGGAGGGGTTGTTGTATATGGAGTGAGTGCTGGGAGCTGTACACGGAGGGGTTGTTGTATATTGAGTGAGTGCTGGGGGCTGTACACGGAGGGGTTGTTGTATATTGAGTGAGTGCTGGGGGCTGTCCACGTAGGGGTTGTTGTATATTGAGTGAGTGCTGGGAGCTGTACACGGAGGGGTTGTTGTACATTGAGTGAATGCTGAGAGCTGTACACGGAGGGGTTGTTGTATATTGAGTGAGTGCTGGGGGCTGTACACGGAGGGGTTGTTGTACATTGAGTGAATGCTGAGAGCTGTACACGGAGGGGTTGTTGTATATGGAGTGAGTGCTGGGAGCTGTACACGGAGGGGTTGTTGTATATTGAGTGAATGCTGAGAGCTGTCCACGGAGGGGTTGTTGTATATTGAGTGAGTGCTGGGAGCTGTACACGGAGGGGTTGTTGTATATTGAGTGAGTGCTGGGAGCTGTACACGGAGGGGTTGTTGTATATTGAGTGAATGCTGAGAGCTGTACACGGAGGGGTTGTTGTATATTGAGTGAGTGCTGGGAGCTGTACACGGAGGGGTTGTTGTATATTGAGTGAGTGCTGGGAGCTGTACACGGAGGGGTTGTTGTATACGGAGCTGGGGGCTGGACACGGAGGGGTTGTTGTATACGGAGCTGGGAGCTGCACACGGAGAGGTTATTGTATACGGAGCTGGGAGCTCTGGCAAACTATGTAAACGGCCGTTTCTGTTAGTCTCTGGGGTTTGCGATGATATTCTGTCAAAATTACGGCGGGGAGATCAGGAAAAAACTGCGGATATTCAAACCCCTGATGGACTTATCCGTCCGGCTCTGTATGGGCTAAAACCACACCCGGCAATAGAGCTATTCACAGAGCTGTGGGGAGAGAGCGGGGCAGTGGGATTAGTTTGTGATTGATACAGGGCTATGGGGAGAGAGTGAGGCAGTGGGATTAGTATTGGGATTGATACAGGACTATGGGGAGAGAGCGGGGCAGTGGGATTAGTATTGGGATTGATACAGGGCTATGGGGAGAGAGTGGGGCAGTGGGATTAGTATTGGGATTGATACAGGGCTATGGGGAGAGAGTGGGACAGTGGGATTAGTTTGAGATTGATACAGGGTGATGGGGAGAGAGTGGGGCAGTGGGATTAGTTTGGGATTGATACAGGACTATGGGGAGAGAGTGGGGCAGTGGGATTTGTTTGGGATTGATACAGGTCTATGGGGAGAGAGTGGGGCAGTGGGATTAGTTTGAGATTGATACAGGGTGATGGGGAGAGAGTGGGGCAGTGGGATTAGTATTGGATTGATCCAGGGCTATGGGGAGAGTGCGGGGCCGTGGGATTAGTTTGGGATTGATACAGGGCTATGGGGAGAGTGCGGGGCAGTGGGATTAGTGTGGGATTGATCCAGGACTATGGGGAGAGAGCGGGGCAGTGGGATTAGTGTGGGATTGATACAGGACTATGGGGAGAGAGCGGGTCAGTGTGATTAGTTTGGGGATTGATACAGGGCTATGGAGAGAGAGTGGGACAGTGGGATTAGTTTGGGGATTGATACAGGGCTATGGAGAGAGAGTGGGACAGTGGGATTAGTTTGGGATTGATACAGGGCTATGGGGAGAGAGTGGGGCAGTGGGATTAGTTTAATTGTCTTCATCATGATAATGATGCCTACTATCGGTGGCATTAAGTCTCCTGCCATCTGGAAGGCATGAGTGCCAGTCTGTGCCCCTTGGCGATGGAGATGGCCTGGTACCTGTTCTTCCAGAAGGTAGCACCATACATCGATAGCTTCGTTGGTGAGACGTGGTTCCTCGCCCATTGGCCGTGGGTGAGGTTGCGGTCGCTCTGCCAGCTGTACCTGGTCCTGGGGATTCTTGTCCTGTTGCCTCAGTCTTTCCTCCTGAGAACACAAGAACATAAGAAATAGGAGCAGGAGTCGACCATTCGGCCCCTCAATCCTGCTCCGCCATTCAATCAGATCATGGCTGATCTTCCACCTCAACTCCACTTTCCCGCCCGATCCCCATATCCCTTGATTCCCTTCGAGATCAAAAATCTATCGATCTCAGTCTTGAATATACTCAATGACTGAGCATCCACAGCCCTCTGGGGTGGAGAATTCCAAAGATTCACAACCCTCTGAGTGAAGAAATTTCTCCTCATCTCAGTCTAGAATGGCCGACCCCTTATCCTGAGACTATGCCCCTCTAGTTCTAGACTTGCTAACCAGGGGAAACAGCCTCTCAGCATCTACCCTGTCAAGCCCCCTCATAATCTCATATGTTTTCCAACGAGATCACCTCTCATTCTTCTGAACTCCAGACAGTCTAGGCCCATTCTACTCATTTGTCAGTCCCCCTCGAATATATCCGGCAAAGTAAAACCTTGCTGATGAGCCCTTTACAATGTTTCCCTCTGTCCTCTGCCTCCTGCCTGCTGTATTAACGCTGCCTGTGTTTTTTGGGTATCCTGAATGCGGGAAGGCAAGTGTGAACAAATTCACACCTGGGCCTTTAATTCGTGGTTAACAAGCCTAAAAGCAGAAGTGAACGCAGGGCATTAAAACCGAGCGAACAATTTGTCGCTGCAAACCCACCACACTGCTGCAGGTTAACGCACACAGTGAGGTGCCAGTCTGGACCAGGTCATGAAAGAGGTGGTTGTGAGCTCGACTTTAGGCATGGCTGGGCAGGACAAAGAGACATTGGAGCAAGTCAAGACTTCAAGGGTCAGAAAGAACTGGCTGAACGATTTTTTAAAAAACCCAGCAAGTGGATGACTCATCCCTAACTCCGTTTAAAGATCATTTTACAGAATTAAAGCTCCCTTGGAGAGATTCTGTGCTCCAGTAAGTCAGAGGGAACCTTCATCCACATCCTGGTTACGGCTCGCCCGCCCCCCTCCCCAGAAGGTGCTGACTCTCGCTGGGGTCTGGGTTCCACAGGCACCAGACGCCCTCCAGTATCTCACCCAAGTGACCATTCCTCACATGCAGTTGTGGCTATTCGACTGGGGAGAGCATCACATCCAAACCCCAACCAGTCTTGGGTGATTTATCTCCTCCACAGTCCAGGGGCGCTGAGGCCATTTTTTTAGCATCGCTGACTGACATCCATTAATTCTGAGACTGGGGATCAATCCTGGCCTGCGGTCACACAGTCACAGCGGGGGGGTGTCCTGTTTTAATGCAACCCGTTCTTTGTGATCCGCAGCCTGTTGGGATTGTAAACCACAGCAAGGCCTTGTCAGCAGGCTATTCGACGATGGAAGCATCGCAGCTGAGTTGCATCCTGACCTCACCCGACATCCACACAGACAGACAGACGCAGATACAGGTACACAGACAGACAGACGCAGATACACACACAGACACAGACACACACAGATGCACAGACACAGACGCAGATACACACACAGACACAGACACACAGATCCGCAGACGGAGATACAGACACAGACACAAACACACACACAGACACAGACACACAGATACAGACACAGATACACACACAGACACAGACACACAAATACACAGACACAAACACAAACACAGATACAGACACAGACACACAGATACAGACACATACACACACAGACATAGACACACAAATACACAGACACAAACACAAATACACACACAGACACCGACACAAACACACACAGACACAGACACACACAGACACAGACACATACATATACAGACACACACAGAGCACAGACACACACATAGACATGCACACACAGAGAGAGACACACACACACACACAAAGACACACCCAGACACAAAGACAGACATAAACACAGACAGATGCAGACACTAACATATACAGACACACAGAGACACAGACACACATACATACAGAGACACACACACAGACACTGGAGACACAGACACAGAGAAACAGACAAAGACACACACACACACACACACACACACCAGCCGATAGAGAGCACGACCGATGTTACAAAGTCAGAGGTTTTTATATCACCATTATCTCTCTCAGTGCAGCCCATGTGAGCAGACCTTAACCAATACAATCAGGAAACTGCACCTTTTCACCAATCTATCCCTTGCAGAGTTGCATTACCCAGAGAGTGAGCCATCACCCTAAGGACTCTGTGCACTGGATTCAACATTGTGCCCTGTAAAGCGATCACACCCACTAACAGTGAATCGTACACCCACTGAGACAGATTTCATTCCAAATGATATTGTGACCAGGGAGTAAAGCTGGGACTGCAGATTCACTCCCTCACTGGGCAGTCCATCTATCAGCTCAGCCATTATGGTCACAGGGTACATTTAAAGATTACCCCTGGACTTGGTAATTGCTGCCTTGTCTCTAACGCTACACATTGGCTATTCTGTCGTCTTGAAGTCCTCCTGTTTTCCATTAAACAGCAGCTGCGAAAATGGCTTTTTTTTTGGTGAAGTCTGAAAGCTGAATTTTTCGCGAGTTGTCGAGCCTCACAGGAAGGATCTGATTCCCTGTGCCTCCAAATCACTGCGAGAGAGGAAGAATGTACAAGCACTGGAACTTGCAATTCACACAGGGGCTCCTGCACTTCTTCCTGCCTCACGAGTGTTTGCTTTCATCATGTAGCCTGGTCACACTCTCTCTCCCGTCATGTGTGACACAAGTTTTAAAGAGAGCTGTGTTTGTGCAGGTCTGGGTGGGCTGTTTTGAGGGGCCTACGTGCTTACAATGGTCAGAACAATATCAGCTCAGTTCCCTTCGTGTTGAGAAGGGTTTGAGGAAGAAATCGCCTCATGCCTTTACTCCTGATTAATGTAAGGCTTTAGCCTCCGAAAGCTTGTGATTTTCAAATAAAACAGTTGGACTATAACCTGGTGTTGTAAGATTCCTTACATTTGTCCACCCCAGTCCATCACCGGCATCTCCACATCATCTTTACTCCTGATTAGCGAGGATATCACTCTCCTTTCATGGCCGAGTGTGATACTGAACCTTACAAACCAGAAACCTCCCAGTTTCAATTCCTGGCCTCGACTGTTAGCTGCTCCTGTTGTCGGTGGGGGGGGGCTTTAATTGGTCTCAGTGACCCTGATCTAAGGAGGGTGGGCAAACAGCCAGGGTTCCTGCTCCTAATCACTATGTAGTGACCCTTTTGCTGGGCTGAAGATGGGATTGGGTTTGTCTGTGAGGTCCCCCATGGTTAAATATCCCACCAACACTCACTGGCCAGCATCAAACGTGAGGAATGTCCAATTGGTACTACAGGGCCGCGGGGTGCTCAGGGAAGAGGAGGGGGGAGGGGAGAGCAGGGTGCAGATAACTAGCGGGATAAATTATGGACAGAGATTAAATCAAACAGGAAGGCTTGAAGCTGCCAATATCATGGCGATGTCTTCCGTGCAATGTAATTAGGCACGGTTGAATAAAAAGCAGGATTTAATGTCAGACTGAGATCATTGACCCCCAGGGCTGAGGTCCATAATCCAAGCTGACATCCCAGTCCAGCACCGAGGGAGGCCAGCAGTGTGGGAGGGGCAGAACCGTCCCGTGGACGAGGTGTTCAACTGAGGCGGGTCAGGGAGATCCGACTGGGATATTTAAAGAAGAGCAGATATTTCTCCTGGTGTCTCGGCCAACATTCAGACCTCAAAAAACAGATCAGCTGGTCATTCAACTCTTTGTGGGATCTTGCTGTGTGTAAAATGGCTGCTACCATTGCCGACATAATAACAGACACAACACCGAAAGTAATTCTTTGTGTGGGACGCACTTTGAAATGATTCTCAAACCTGGGCTGAGATTCTTCTCTCTTGTGGACTTCGGGGAAATCTCTCAAATCCCGGGACTCCCTCCTCTCACATCCCAGGACTCCCTCCTCCCACATCCCGGGACTCCCTCCTCTCACATCCCAGGACTCCCTCCTCCCACATCCCGGGACTCCCTCCTCCCACATCCCAGGACTCCCTCCTCCCACATCCCAGGACTCCCTCCTCCCACATCCCGGGACTCCCTCCTCCCACATCCCAGGACTCCCTCCTCCCACATCCCAGGACTCCCTCCTCCCACATCCCAGGACTCCCTCCTCTCACATCCCGGGACTCCGTCCTCTCACATCCCAGGACTCCCTCCTCCCACATCCCGGGACTCCCTCCTCCCACATCCCAGGACTCCCTCCTCTCACATCCCGGGACTCCCTCCTCCCACATCCCGGGACTCCCTCCTCCCACATCCCAGGACTCCCTCCTCCCACATCCCGGGACTCCCTCCTCCCACATCCCAGGACTCCCTCCTCTCACATCCCGGGACTCCCTCCTCCCACATCCCAGGACTCCCTCCTCCCACATCCCGGGACTCCCTCCTCCCACATCCCAGGACTCCCTCCTCTCACATCCCGGGACTCCCTCCTCCCACATCCCAGGACTCCCTCCTCCCACATCCCGGGACTCCCTCCTCTCACATCCCGGGACTCCCTCCTCTCACATCCCGGGACTCCCTCCTCCCACATCCCGGGACTCCCTCCTCCCACATCCCAGGACTCCCTCCTCCCACATCCCGGGACTCCCTCCTCCCACATCCCAGGACTCCCTCCTCTCACATCCCGGGACTCCCTCCTCCCACATCCCAGGACTCCCTCCTCCCACATCCCGGGACTCTCTCCTCCCACATCCCGGGACTCCCTCCTCCCACATCCCGGGACTCCCTCCTCCCACATCCCGGGACTCCCTCCTCCCACATCCCGGGACTCCCTCCTCCCACATCCCAGGACTCCCTCCTCCCACATCCCGGGACTCCCTCCTCCCACATCCCAGGACTCCCTCCTCCCACATCCCGGGACTCCCTCCTCCCACATCCCAGGACTCCCTCCTCCCACATCCCGGGACTCCCTCCTCTCACATCCCAGGACTCCCTCCTCTCACATCCCGGGACTCCCTCCTCCCACATCCCAGGACTCCCTCCTCCCACATCCCGGGACTCCCTCCTCCCACATCCCGGGACTCCCTCCTCCCACATCCCGGGACTCCCTCCTCCCACATCCCGGGACTCCCTCCTCCCACATCCCAGGACTCCCTCCTCTCACATCCCGGGACTCCCTCCTCCCACATCCCAGGACTCCCTCCTCCCACATCCCGGGACTCTCTCCTCCCACATCCCGGGACTCCCTCCTCCCACATCCCGGGACTCCCTCCTCCCACATCCCGGGACTCCCTCCTCCCACATCCCGGGACTCCCTCCTCCCACATCCCAGGACTCCCTCCTCCCACATCCCGGGACTCCCTCCTCCCACATCCCAGGACTCCCTCCTCCCACATCCCGGGACTCCCTCCTCCCACATCCCAGGACTCCCTCCTCCCACATCCCGGGACTCCCTCCTCTCACATCCCAGGACTCCCTCCTCTCACATCCCGGGACTCCCTCCTCCCACATCCCAGGACTCCCTCCTCCCACATCCCGGGACTCCCTCCTCCCACATCCCGGGACTCCCTCCTCCCACATCCCGGGACTCCCTCCTCTCACATCCCGGGACTCCCTCCTCTCACATCCCGGGACTCCCTCCTCCCACATCCCGGGACTCCCTCCTCCCACATCCCAGGACTCCCTCCTCCCACATCCCGGGACTCCCTCCTCCCACATCCCAGGACTCCCTCCTCCCACATCCCGGGACTCCCTCCTCCCACATCCCAGGACTCCCTCCTCCCACATCCCAGGACTCCCTCCTCCCACATCCCAGGACTCCCTCCTCCCACATCCCTGGACTCCCTCCTCCCACATCCCTGGACTCCCTCCTCCCACATCCCTGGACTCCCTCCTCTCACATCCCGGGACTCCCTCCTCCCACATCCCAGGACTCCCTCCTCTCACATCCCGGGACTCCCTCCTCTCACATCCCAGGACTCCCTCCTCCCACATCCCGGGACTCCCTCCTCCCACATCCCGGGACTCCCTCCTCTCACATCCCGGGACTCCCTCCTCTCACATCCCAGGACTCCCTCCTCCCACATCCCAGGACTCCCTCCTCTCACATCCCGGGACTCCCTCCTCTCACATCCCAGGACTCCCTCCTCCCACATCCCAGGACTCCCTCCTCTCACATCCCGGGACTCCCTCCTCTCACATCCCAGGACTCCCTCCTCTCACATCCCGGGACTCCCTCCTCCCACATCCCGGGACTCCCTCCTCTCACATCCCGGGACTCCCTCCTCTCACATCCCGGGACTCCCTCCTCTCACATCCCAGGACTCCCTCCTCCCACATCCCGGGACTCCCTCCTCCCACATCCCAGGACTCCCTCCTCCCACATCCCAGGACTCCCTCCTCCCACATCCCTGGACTCCCTCCTCCCACATCCCGGGACTCCCTCCTCTCACATCCCGGGACTCTCTCCTCCCACATCCCGGGACTCCCTCCTCCCACATCCCAGGACTCCCTCCTCCCACATCCCGGGACTCCCTCCTCCCACATCCCGGGACTCCCTCCTCTCACATCCCGGGACTCTCTCCTCCCACATCCCGGGACTCCCTCCTCCCACATCCCGGGACTCCCTCCTCCCACATCCCAGGACTCCCTCCTCTCACATCCCGGGACTCCCTCCTCTCACATCCCAGGACTCCCTCCTCCCACATCCCAGGACTCCCTCCTCTCACATCCCGGGACTCCTTCCTCTCACATCCCAGGACTCCCTCCTCCCACATCCCAGGACTCCCTCCTCTCACATCCCAGGACTCCCTCCTCCCACATCCCAGGACTCCCTCCTCCCACATCCCGGGACTCCCTCCTCTCACATCCCAGGACTCCCTCCTCCCACATCCCGGGACTCCCTCCTCCCACATCCCGGGACTCCCTCCTCCCACATCCCGGGACTCCCTCCTCCCACATCCCGGGACTCCCTCCTCCCACATCCCAGGACTCCCTCCTCCCACATCCCAGGACTCCCTCCTCCCACATCCCAGGACTCCCTCCTCTCACATCCCAGGACTCCCTCCTCTCACATCCCGGGACTCCCTCCTCCCACATCCCAGGACTCCCTCCTCCCACATCCCAGGACTCCCTCCTCCCACATCCCAGGACTCCCTCCTCCCACATCCCGGGACTCCCTCCTCCCACATCCCAGGACTCCCTCCTCCCACATCCCAGGACTCCCTCCTCTCACATCCCAGGACTCCCTCCTCCCACATCCCAGGACTCTCTCCTCCCACATCCCAGGACTCCCTCCTCTCACATCCCGGGACTCCCTCCTCTCACATCCCAGGACTCCCTCCTCCCACATCCCGGGACTCCCTCCTCCCACATCCCAGGACTCCCTCCTCCCACATCCCAGGACTCCCTCCTCCCACATCCCGGGACTCCCTCCTCCCACATCCCAGGACTCCCTCCTCCCACATCCCAGGACTCCCTCCTCTCACATCCCGGGACTCCCTCCTCCCACATCCCGGGACTCCCTCCTCCCACATCCCGGGACTCCCTCCTCTCACATCCCAGGACTCCCTCCTCCCACATCCCAGGACTCCCTCCTCCCACATCCCGGGACTCCCTCCTCTCACATCCCGGGACTCCCTCCTCCCACATCCCAGGACTCCCTCCTCCCACATCCCAGGACTCCCTCCTCCCACATCCCAGGACTCCCTCCTCCCACATCCCAGGACTCCCTCCTCCCACATCCCAGGACTCCCTCCTCCCACATCCCAGGACTCCCTCCTCCCACATCCCGGGACTCCCTCCTCTCACATCCCAGGACTCCCTCCTCCCACATCCCAGGACTCCCTCCTCTCACATCCCAGGACTCCCTCCTCCCACTTCCCGGGACTCCCTCCTCCCACATCCCGGGACTCCCTCCTCCCACATCCCAGGACTCCCTCCTCCCACATCCCAGGACTCCCTCCTCCCACATCCCAGGACTCCCTCCTCTCACATCCCAGGACTCCCTCCTCCCACATCCCGGGACTCCCTCCTCCCACATCCCAGGACTCCCTCCTCCCACATCCCAGGACTCCCTCCTCCCACATCCCAGGACTCCCTCCTCCCACATCCCAGGACTCCCTCCTCCCACATCCCGGGACTCCCTCCTCCCACATCCCGGGACTCCCTCCTCCCACATCCCAGGACTCCCTCCTCCCACGATATGCAGGTGTGAAGTGTCATGAACCCACCCGTATTTACGAGTTCTTGTCATTGCCATGGACTCACCTCTTCCTTGGTGTCAGAACACCCCTTGCAGTGGGCATCCACCCAAAAGCAGAGTAGAAAAGAGGCCTGCAGCAGCAGTAATGACCTTCGACCTCAGAGCCTTCTGGCTGCTGTCAAAAAACAGGAGGATGGGGACCTCTCTCCCTGGTGATTCTCCCAGCTGGGCCTAGGACCAGAACATTTACCTGCATGGAGGTGGGAGCAGGATCCTGGCAGCTCCTTCTTAGATATTCCAATGTGATGGTTGAGGCACCATCTGGAAGACCTGCATGTCATGGGAGCCCCTGTGTTTGGTGCTTCCAGGAGGACACCCAGGAAAATGAGGCAGTAGCATTGCATTTAAATGCTTCCCCCCTAAGAAAAACCCAGAAGTTTAGCTGGACCAGCCATATCAACACTGAGGCTCCAAGAGAAGAAGAGTTGCAACAAATGGTTCATCTCCTGATCCCTCAAACCTCCTCCACTATCTACAAGCTAGTGACGGAGTGTGATGGAACATTCTCCACTCACCTGGATGGTGCAGCCCAACAACCCTCTCAGAACTCAACACTAATCCAGGACACAGGCCTCAATATCCATTCCCTCCACCATCAGTGCACCGTGTTTGCAGTGTGTCTTATCGACAGGATGCACTGCAGAACCCCCCCAAGGCTTCTTCAACAGTACCTCTCAGATTCGCAGAGGAGCAATGTCGTGGGAACAACACCACCTGCACGTTCCCCTCCAAGTCACACACCATCCCGACTTGGAAATATATCACCGTTCCTTCATCGTCGCTGGGTCAAAATCCTGGAACTCCTTACCTAACAGCACTGTGGGAGAACCTTCACCACACGGACTGCAGCGGTTCAAGAAGGCGGCTCACCACCACCTTCTCAAGGGCAATTAGGGATGGGCAATAAATGCCGGCCTCGCCAGCGACGCCCAAGAACAAACTGAGAACGAACAGTTAAAAAAAGTGCATGTGGAGGGCAAAGGGGTTGAAACCCCAGTGTGACAGATCTCTGCCCCTTTTCTCTCTGATTTGTCCATAGGTCGGAGGACAATCGCCCCCTTCAGTTTCCATTCCGGGGCTTGGGGTGTCGTAATGTCCAATTAGTTCATTTACTGAGGACAGGATTTTCTGATCGATAATAATTTAATCCACTTGTGTTAAAGAGGCAAACCTGGCACTAAATTAGCACCAGTCAGAAAACCTAGGCCGCTGGTTTCCCAGTTCTTTTTGAAGTCATTGATTGATTTCCACCTCCTCTGTATCTAGTCCATTTCTCCTCAATATAGCTGATGGGTAGAGACTAATAATTCATAATCTTTTTGTACAGCTCCCTGCTCCATATATAACAACCCCACCATGTACAGCTCCCAGCTCCATATACAACAACCCCTCCGTGTACAGCTCCCAGCTCCGTATACAACAACCCCTCCATGTACAGCTCCCAGCTCCGTATACAACAACCCCTCCGTGTACAGCTCCCAGCTCCGTATACAACAACCCCTCCGTGTACAGCTCCCAGCTCCGTATACAACAACCCCTCCGTGTACAGCTCCCAGCTCCGTATACAACAACCCCTCCGTGTACAGCTCCCAGCTCCGTATACAACAACCCCTCCGTGTCCAGCCCCCAGCTCCGTATACAACAACCCCACCATGTACAGCTCCCAGCTCCATATACAACAACCCCTCCATGTACAGCTCCCAGCTCCATGTACAACAACCCCTCCGTGTACAGCTCCCAGCTCCATGTACAACACCGCTCCGTGTGCAGAATCCAGCTCCATATACAACAACCCCTCCATGTACAACTTTCTGCTCTACATGCAACAACCCAACAGCTCCCAGCTCCATATACAACAACCCCTCAGTATATAGCACCCTGCTTCATATACAATAACCTCTCTGTGCACAACTCCCAGCTTCATATACAACAACCCCTCTGTGTATCATTCCCAGCTCCATATACTCTCCACTTGCCTGGATGAGTGCAGCTCCAACAACACTCAAGAAGCTCGACACCATCCAGGACAAAGCAGCCTGCTTGATTGGCACCCCATCCACCACCCGAAACATTCACTCCCTTCACCACCGGCGCACTGTGGCTGCAGTGTGTACCATCCACAGGATGCACTGCAGCAACTCGCCAAGGCTTCTTCGACAGCACCTCCCAAACCCGCGACCTCTACCACCTAGAAGGACAAGGGCAGCAGGTACATGGGAACAACACCACCTGCACGTTCCCCTCCAAGTCACACACCATCCCGACTTGGAAATATATCGCCGTTCCTTCATCGTCACTGGGTCAAAATCCTGGAACTCCCTTCCTAACAGCACTGTGGGAGAACTTTCACCACACGGACTGCAGCGGTTCAAGAAGGCGGCTCACCACCACCTTCTCAAGGGCAATTAGGGATGGGCAATAAATGCCGGCCTCGCCAGCAACGCCCACATCCCATGAACGAATAATAAAAAAAAATTCGGCCCTTCGAGCCTGCTCCACCATTCAGTATGATCATGGCTGATCCTCTATCTCAATACCATATTCCCACTCTCTCCCCATACCCCTTGATGCCTTCTGTGTCTAGAAATCTATCGAGCTCCTTCTTAAATATATTCAGTGACTTGGCCTCCACAGCCTTCTGTGGTAGAGAATTCCACAGGTTCACCACCCTCTGAGTGAAGAAATTTCTCCTCATCTCAGTCCTAAATGTCCTACCCCGTATCCTGAGACTGTGACCCCTCGTTCTAGACCCCCCCCCCTCTGCCAGGGGAAACATCCTCCCTGCATCCAGTCTGTCTAACTCTGTCAGAATTTTATATGTTTCAATGAGATCCCCTCTCATTCTTCTAAACTCGAGTGAATACAGACCAAGTCAACCCAATCTCCCCTCATATGACAGTCCTGCCATCCCAGGAATCAGTCTGGTGAACCTTCGCTGCACTCCCTCTGTGGCAAGTATATCCTTTCTTAGGTAAGGAGACCAAAACTGCACACAATACTCCAGGTGTGGTCTCACCAAGGCCTTGCATAACTGCAATAAGACATCCTTGCTCCTGTACTCAAATCCTCTTGCAATGAAGACCAACATACCATTTGCCTTCCTAACTGCTTGCTGCACCTGCATGTTTGCTTTCAGTGACTGGTGTACAAGGATACCCAGGTCCCTTTGTACATCAACATTCCCCAATCTATCACCATTTAAATAATACTCTGCCTTTCTGTTTTTCCTTCCGAAGTGGATAACTTCACATTTACCCACATTATACTGCATCTGCCATGTATTTGCCCACTCACTCAACTTGTCTAAATCGCCTTGAAGCCTCTTTGCATCCTCCTCACAACTCACAATCCCACCTAGTTTTGTGTCATCAGCAAACTTGGAAATATTACATTTGGTTCCCTCATCCAAATCATTGATATATATTGTGAATAGCTGGGGCCCAAGCACTGATCCCTGCAGTACCCCACTAGTCACTGCCTGCCACCCTGAAAAAGACCCATTTATTCCTACTCTCTGTTTCCTGTCTATTAACCAATTTTCAATCCATGCCAGTATATTACCCCCAATCCCATGTGCTCTAATTTTGCACACTAACTTCTATGTGGGACTTTATCAAAGGCCTTCTGAAAATCCAAATAAACCACATCCACTGGTTCTCCCTTATCTATTCTACCAGTTACATCCTCAAAAAACTCCAGTAGGTTTGTCAAAAATGATTTCCCTTTCATAAATCCATGTTGACTTTGTCCAATCCCGTTGATATTTTCTGAGTGTCCTGTTATCACATCCTTTATAATAGACTCCAGCATTTTCCCTACTACTGATGTTAGGCTAACTGGTCTGCAGTTCCCTGATTTCTCTCTCCCTCCTTTTTTAAATAGTGGGGTTACATTTGCCGCCGTCCAATCTGCAGAAACTGTTCCATAATCTATAGAATTTTGGAAGATGACAACTAATGCATCCACTATTTCCATGGCTACCTCTTTTAGTACTCTGGGATGCAGATTATCAGGCCCTGGGGATTTATCAGCTCTCAGTCCCATTAATTTTTCCAGCACTATTTTTTTACTAATACTAATTTCCTTTAATTCCTCCTTCTCACTAGTCCCTTGGTTCCCTAGCATTTCTGGGAAGTTATTTGTGTCCTCTTCCGTGAAGACAGAACCAAAGTATTTGTTTAATTGCTCTGTCATTTCCTTGTTCCCCATTATAAATTCTCCTATTTCTGACTGTAAGGAACCTACATTTGTCTTCACTAATCTTTTTCTTTTTACATACTTGTAGAAGCTTTTACAGTCCACTTTTATGTTCCTTGCAAGTTTACTCTCATACCCCGTTTTCCCCTCTTAATCAATCTCTTGGTCCTTTTTTGCTGAATTCTAAACTGCTCCCAATCCTCAGGCTTGCTACTTTTTCTGGCAACTTTATATGACTCCTCTTTGGATCTAATACTATCCTTAATTTCTTTTGTTAGCCATGGTTGGGCTGCATTTCCTTTTGTGTTTTTGAGCCAGAAAGGAATGTATAATTGTTGCAATTCATGCATTCATTCCTTAAATGTTATCCATTGCCTATCCACCGTCATGCCTTTTGATGAAGCTTCCCAATCTATCATAGCCAACTCACTCCTCATACCTGCGCAGTTTCCTTGGTTTAGATTTAGGACCCTAGTTTCGGATTGGACTACTTCACATTCCATCTTAATGAAGAATTCTATCATGTTATGGTCACTCTTCCCTAAAGGACCCCGCACAACAAGATCATTAATTAACCCCTTCTCATTGCACAATACCCAATCTAGGATAGCCTGTTCCCTGGTTGGCTCCTCAACGTACTGGTCTAAAAAACCATCTCGTACACACTCCAGGAATTCATCCTCCATAGTATGATTGTTAATTTGGTTTGGCCAGTCTATGTGCAGATTAAAGTCACCCATGATTACTGTAATACCCTTGTTACATGTATCTCTAATTTCCTGTTTGATCCCATCCCCTACATTACCACCACTGTTTGGAGGCCTATAGACAACTCCCACCAGTGTTTTCTGCCCCTTGGTGCTTCTTAACTCCACCCAGACTGATTCTACATCTTGATTTTCTGAGCCAATATCCTTTCTCACTATTGCTCTGATTTCATCCTTTACTAAGAACACCACCCCACCTCCTTTTCCTTTTTGCCTGTCCTTCCGAAATATCGAATACCTTTGGATATTCAGCTCCCAGCCTTGGTCACCCTGCAGCCATGTCTCTGTAATTGCAATTATATCATATCCGTTTACATCTATTTGCGCTGTTAATTCGTCTACCTTATTACGAATGCTTCGTGCATTCAGATACAGTGCCTTTAGATTTGTCTTTTTAACAATTTTAAACAGCTTAACATTTTTTTGTACTATGGCCCTATTTTTCTTATTACCATTTTTTCTTTCCCGGACCCTATTTGTTGTCTTTTGTTTGTACGCTCTGTCCCTTCCTGACACAATCTGGTTATCCTCACCCCAATCACTTTCCTGCACTGCTTCTTTGTCTTTTCTCTTTCGCATTCTAGATTTCTCTCCACCGGGACCCTCCCCCCCTTATTTAGTTTATAGCCCTATCTACCTCCCTGGTTATTCGATTCTAGAACTCTGGTCCTAGCATGGTTCAGGTGCAGTCCGTCCCAATGGAACAGCTCTCTCTTTCCCCAGTACTGGTGCCAGTGACCCACGAATCAAAACCCACTTCACCCACACCAATCTTTGAGCCACGCATTCATCTCCCTGATCCTATTGACTCTGTGCCAGTTTCCTTGTGGCTCAGGTAATAATCCAGAGATTATTACCTTTGTGGTTCTGGTTTTTAATTTAGTCCCTAGCTGCTCAAACTCTCTCAGCAGAACCCTTTTCTTAGTCCTACCTATGTCATTGGTACCTACATGGACCTCGACAACTGGATCCTCCACCTCCCACTCCAAGTTCTTCTCCAGCCCGGAGGAGATGTCCTTAACCCTGGCACCGGGTAGGCAACACAGCCTTTGAGACTCATGCTCCTGGCTGCAGGGAACAGTGTCTATCCCCCTAACTATACTGTCGCCTACTACAACCACCTTCCTTTTTACTCCCCCGACTTGAACGGCTTCCTGTACCACGGTGCCATGGTCAGTTTGCTCATCCTCCCCACAGTCCCCGCCCTTGTCCACAAGGGTTGCAAGAACCTCGAATATTGGACAAGCGCAGGGACTGAGGCTCCTACAATGCTACCTCCTGGATCACCGTACCTGCCTCACTCGCAGTCACACCCTCCTGTCCCTGACCACGTGTCAGTTCTAAAGTATTTAATCTAAGGGGTGTGGCTGCTTCCTGGAGCAAAAGGTCCAGGTAGCTTTCTCCCTCCCTGATGTCCATGTACAGCTCCCACCTCCGTATGCAACAACCCCTCCATGTACAGCTCCCAGCTCCATATACAACAACCCCTCCATGTACAGCTCCCAGCTCCGTATGCAACAACCCCTCCGTGTACAGCTCCCAGCTCCGTATACAACAACCCCTCCGTGTACAGCTCCCAGCTCCGTATACAACAACCCCTCCGTGTACAGCTCCCAGCTCCGTATACAACAACCCCTCCGTGCACAGCTCCCAGCTCCGTATACAACAACCCCTCCATGTACAGCTCCCAGCTCGGTATACAACAACCCCTCTGTGTACAGCTCCTAGCTCCATATACAACAACCCCTCCGTGCACAGCTCCCAGCTCCGTATACAACAACCCCTCCATGTACAGCTCCCAGCTCCGTATACAACAACCCCTCCGTGTACAGCTCCCAGCTCCGTATGCAACAACCCCTCCGTGTACAACTCCCAGCTCCGTATACAACAACCCCTCCGTGTACAGCTCCCAGCTCCGTATACAACAACCCCTCCGTGTACAGCTCCCAGCTCCGTATACAACAACCCCCCCGTGTACAGCTCCCAGCTCCATATACAACAACCCCTCCGTGTACAGCTCCCAGCTCCATATACAACAACCCCTCCATGTACAGCTCCCAACTCCATATACAACAACCCCTCCATGTACAGCTCCCAGCTCCGTATACAACAACCCCTCCGTGTACAGCTCCCAGCTCCGTATACAACAACCCCTCCATGTACAGCTCCCAGCTCCGTATACAACAACCCCTCCATGTACAGCTCCCAGCTCCATATACAACAACCCCTCCATGTACAGCTCCCAGCTCCGTATACAACAACCCCTCCGTGTACAGCTCCCAGCTCCGTATACAACAACCCCTCCCTGTACAGCTCCCAGCTCCGTATACAACAACCCCTCCGTGTCCAGCTCCCAGCTCCGTATACAACAACCCCTCCGTGTACAGCTCCCAGCTCCGTATACAACAACCCCTCCATGTACAGCTCCCAGCTCCATACACAACAACCCCTCCGTGTACAGCTCCCAGCTCCATATACAACAACCCCTCCATGTACAGCTCCCAGCTCCGTATACAACAACCCCTCCGTGTACAGCTCCCAGCTCCGTATACAACAACCCCTCCGTGTACAGCTCCCAGCTCCGTATACAACAACCCCCCCGTGTACAGCTCCCAGCTCCGTATACAACAACCCCTCCGTGTACAGCTCCCAGCTCCGTATACAACAACCCCTCCGTGTACAGCTCCCAGCTCCGTATACAACAACCCCTCCCTGTACAGCTCCCAGCTCCGTATACAACAACCCCTCCGTGTCCAGCTCCCAGCTCCGTATACAACAACCCCTCCGTGTACAGCTCCCAGCTCCGTATACAACAACCCCTCCATGTACAGCTCCCAGCTCCATACACAACAACCCCTCCGTGTACAGCTCCCAGCTCCATATACAACAACCCCTCCATGTACAGCTCCCAGCTCCGTATACAACAACCCCTCCGTGTACAGCTCCCAGCTCCGTATACAACAACCCCTCCCTGTACAGCTCCCAGCTCCGTATACAACAACCCCTCCGTGTACAGCTCCCAGCTCCGTATACAACAACCCCTCCCTGTACAGCTCCCAGCTCCGTATACAACAACCCCTCCGTGTACAGCTCCCAGCTCCGTATACAACAACCCCTCCGTGTACAGCTCCCACTCCGTATACAACAACCCCTCCGTGTACAGCTCCCAGCTCCGTATACAACAACCCCTCCGTGTACAGCTCCCAGCTCCATATACAACAACCCCTCCGTGTCCAGCTCCCAGCTCACAATCACAGGCGAGCTCCAATCACAGGCGATCCCTCAATCACACATGGCCAGTTTGGTTCACACCTGATCACAACGTCTGGGCTCGTTTTTCCCTGTCATACACGTTTGATCAGGGCTCGTTCTGAAACGTCGGCCTTTCTGAATCTGTTGTTCAGCCTTTACTTTTGTTCATGTGGTGAGTGATAGCAATGAGTAAATGTGAATTGAGGTGCATTGTCCCCAATTTACTGATAAACTGATTATTAATAGTACGTGTCCTTGTATCTATATTTAAATAGAAAAATAACAGGAAATTTCAAACCGAAATTGCACTTTTACCTAATTAACTCTCAGTCTCGTGGCTGATCTCAGTGATTGTAAACAATTTTACAACACCAAGTTATAGTCCAGCAATTTTATTTTAAATTCACAAGCTTTCGGAGGCTTCCCCCTTCGTCAGGTGAACGATGTGAAAATCTCAGTGATGACATCCTTTCCGTTTTATTATTGGCCAAGTGATTTGGACATTGTTAATGGTGTCAAGACACTAGATACAACCTGTGTCTTAGGCCCTGTTACAACCTCTCCAGTTCATTAATACTCTGCTTGTTGCTGCTCTGAACTTCCCTCTTGTTCCTGCTCAGCTCCGAATCCCCCGGCCTACTCACTCTCCCTCCTCCCTCTATCCTTACTGTCTCCGACTCGAACTCTTCCTGTGAAACGTCCAACAGTGTCTCCTAACCTCTACTTGCTGATTGATGTCATCTTGTCTCTGACCCCCTTCACCTTTCCTGTGGCCTGCTCAGTGGTTTTGGATGACGCAGATCCTGAAAAATGTCGGTTTGATTGCACTCATGCTGTAGCTTAAATCATTAGTCCTTTTAAACTGCTTCGTTCCAGACCAACTGGAGTCTGATAAGAATGAACTGACAGAGCAGGAGAGGTCATTTTAACCTGTCCCACCCTGCGGGATTGGATTGGCCGCCCGTATTAAGCCCCGCCCAATCTTACTATCCATTGGGGTGGGCAGGGTGGAAAAGAGTTGCCCAATCCGATCCCGTCAGATTCCCGCCGGGTGGGTTCGGTTATAAAGCCCACCCAGGACAAGCTCCAAACCCCCCCTCCCCACCAAATTCCCTCAAATATTAAAATATGACAACTCCTCCAATAAGAAGGACACAGCCAGCCTTAGCCCAATGCGAACAGGGCCTCATCAGACCATAAGAGACCAGAAGAGATAGGAGCAGGAGTAGGCCATTCGGCCCCTCGAGCCTGCTCTGCCATTCAATGAGATCATGGCTGATCTGATTTTTACCTCAACTCCACTTTCCCGCCCTTTCCCCATATCCTTTGACTCCCTTGCTGAACAAAAATGTGTCTAACTCAGCCTTGAATGTATTCAATGACTCGGCCTCCACAGCTTTTTGGGGCAAAGAATTCCAAAGATTCACGACCCTCTGGGAGAAGAAATTCCTCCTCATTTCCGTCTTAAACGGGCGACCCCTTATTCTGAGACTATTCCCCACTAGTTTTAGATTCCTCCATGAGGGGAAACATCCTCTCAGCATCTACCCTATCGAGTCCCCTCAGAATCTTGTATGTTTCAATAAGATCGCCGCTCATTCTTCTAAACTCCAATGAGTATAGACCCAACCTGTTCAATCTTTCCTCGTAAGACAACCCTTCCATACCCAGAATCAACCTAGTGAACCTTCTCTGAACTGCCTCCAATGCAAGTATGTCCTTCCTTAAATAAGGGCACCAGAACTGTACGCAGTACTCCAGGTGTGGTCTCACCAGCACCCTGTACAGTTGTAGCATGACTTCCCTGCTTTTATACTCCATCCTCCTAGAAATAAAGGCCAGTATTCCGTTTGCCTTCCGGATTACCTGCTGTACCTGTATGTTAACTTTTTGTGTTTCATGTACGAGGACACCCAGATCCCTCTGTACTGCAGCATTTTGTCGTATTTCTCCAGTCAAATAATATTTTGTTTTTTTATTTTTCCTCCCAAAGTGGATGACTTCACATTTTCCCACATTATATTCCATCTGCCAAATTTTTGCCCATTCGCTTAACCTGTCAATATCCTTTTGCACACAGTGTCCTCATCACAACTTGCTTTTCCACCTACCTTTGTATCATCAACAAATTTGGCCACAAGACACTCTGTTCCTTCATCCAAGTCATTGATATATATTGTAAATAGTTGAGGCCCCAGCACTGAGCCCTGCGGCACCCCACTAGTTACAGATTGCCATTTTGAAAATGACCCTTTTATCCCGACTCTTTATTTTCTGTTAGTTAGCCAATCCTCTATCCATGCCAGTATATTACCCCCAACACCATGAGCTCTTATCTTGTGCAGTAATCTTTAATGTGGCACCTTATCGAATGCCTTTTGGAAATCCAAATATACTGCATCCATTGGTTCCCCTTTATCCACCCTGCCCGTTACTTCCTCAAAGAACTCTAATAAATTTGTCAGATATGATTTCCCCTTCATAAAACCATGTTGACTCTCCTTGATTGTATTATGAGTCTCCAAATGTCCTGCTACTACTTCCTTAATAATGGATTCTAGCATTTTCCCAATGACAGATGTTAGGCTAACTGGTCTATAGTTACCTGCTTTCTGTCTCACTCCCTTCTTGAATAGGGCTGTTACGTTTGCGGTTTTCCAATCCGCTGGGACCTTTCCAGAATTGAGTGAATTCTGGAAGATTACAACCAATGCATCCACTATCTCTGTAGTCACTTCCTTCAAGATCCTCTGATGCAAGCCATCAGGTCCAGGGGACTTGTCAGCCTTTAGACCCATTAGTTTACCTAGTACTTTTTCTCTAGTGATAGTGATTGTGTTTAGTTCCTCCCTCTCCTTTGCCCCTTGATTTTCTACTATTATTGGTATGTTATTAGTGTCTTCTACTGTGAAGACAGATACAAAATATCTGTTCAACTCCTCTGCCATTTCCTTGTTTTCCATTATTATTTCCCTAGTCTCATCCTCTAAGGGACCAATGTTTACTTTAGCTACCCTCTTCCTTTTTATATACTTGTAGAAGCTTTTACTGTCAGTTTTTATATTTCTTGCTAGTTTACTCTCATAATTTATTTTCTCCCTCTTTATTATTCTTTTAGTCATCCTTCGGGCTTACCAGTAATCTTTGCCATGTTGTCTGCTTTTTCTTTTAACCTGATACCATCCTTGACTTCCTTAGTTAGCCATGGTTGGTTCACCCTTTTTATGGAGTCTTTCCTCCTCACAGGGATATATTTTTGTTGCGAGTCATAAAATATCTTTTTAAATGTTTGCCACTGTTTATCCACCATCATCCCATCTAATCTGTTTACCCAGTCCACTTTAGCCAATTCCACCCTCATTCCTTTATAATTGCCCTTATTTAAGTTTAATACAGTAATTTCAGATCCAAGATCCTCACTCTCAAACTGGATATGAAATTCTATCATGTTATGATCACTGCTTCCCAAGGGATCCTTTACTTTGAGATCATTAATTAATCCTGTTTCATTACCCATTACCAGATCCAAAATGGCCTGTTCCCTGGTTGGTTCCCCAATGTATTGGTTTTGACATTGTTATGTATTGATATTATAGTGCTTTTAACATAGAAAAACAGCAGAAATTTGTCGCCGAGCCAAATAAGGAGATATTAGGACAGGTGACCAAAAGCTTGGTCAAAGAGGTAGGTTTAAGGAGCGTCTTAAAGGAGGAGAGAGAGGTGGAGAGACAGAGAGGTTTAGGGAGGGAATTCCAGAGCTTAGGGCCTAGGCAGCTGAAGGCACGGCCGCCAATGGTGGATTGAAGAGAGTGGGGGATGTACAGGAGGCAAGAATTGGAGGAGCGCAGAGATCTCGGAGGGTTGTAGGGCTGGAGGAGGTTACAGAGATAGGGAGAGGAGAGGGCCATGGAGGGATTTGAAAACAAGGATGAGAATTTTAAATTCGAGTTGTTCTCAGACCGGGAGCCAATGTAGGTCAGTGAGCACAGGGGGGGTGATGGGTGAACGGGACTTGGTGCGAGTTAGGATACGGGCAGCAGAGTTTTGGATGAGCTGAAGTTTATGGAGGGTGGAAGATGGGAGGCCGTCCAGGAGAGCATTGGAATAGTCCAGTCTGGAGGTAACAAAGGCACGGATGAGGGTTTTAGCAGAAGATGAGCTGAGGCAGGGGCGGAGATGTGCGATATTACAAAGGTGGAAGTAGGTGGTCTTGGTGATGGAGCGGATATGTGGTCAGAAGCTCATCTCAGGTTCAAATAGGATGCCAGGGTTTTGAATGGTCTGATTCAGCCTCAGACAGTGACCAGGGAGAGGGATGGAGTCGGTGGAGAGGGAACGGAGTTTATGGAGGGGACCAAGGACAATGGCTTCGGTCTTCCTGGTGTTTAACTGAAGGGAATTTCTGATCATCCAGTACTGGATGTCGGACAAGCAGTGTGACAAATCAGAGAGAGTGGAGGGGTCGAGTGGTGGTGAGGTGGAGCTGGATGTCATCAGTGTACATGTGGAATCTGACGTTGTGTTTTCGGATGGTGTCGCCGAGGGGCAGCTTGTAGATGAGAAATAGGAGGGGGCCGAGGATAGATTCTTGAGGGATGTGGTCAACTGTGTCAAAGGCTGCAGACAGGATGAGAAGGATGAGGAGGGATAGTTCACCACGGTCACAGTAACACAGGACGTCATTTGTGACTCTGATAAGGGCCATTTCAGTACTATGGCAGGGGTGGAAACCTGTTTGGAGGGATTCAAATGTAGAATTGTGGGAAAGATGGCCACGGATTTGGGAGGCGACAACACGTTCAAGGACTTTGGAGAGGAAAGGGAGGTTGGAGATGGGGGCGATAGTTTGCAAGGACAGAGGGGTCAAGGGTGAGTGTTTTGAGGAGGGGGGTAATGGCGGAGATTTGAAAGGGAGGGGGACAGTACCTGAGGAGAGGGAACAATATCATCTAACACGGGGCCAGGAAGGGAAGTTGGGTGGTCAGCAGTTTGGTGGGAATAGGGTCGAGGGAGCAGGAGGTGGGTCTCATGGTCAAGATGAGCTCGGAGAGGGCGTGAGGGGAGATAGGAGAGAAACTGGAGAAAGATGCGAGTTCAGGGCTAGGGCAGGGGGCAACCGTAGGAGAAGTTTGCCTGGTGGGTATGGTTGGTGGGGTAGTATCAGAGGCAGCTGAACGAAGGGTCTCAATCGCAGTGACAAAGACGCCCATGAGCTCCTCGCAGTTGTTGTTGGAGGTGAGGGTGGAGGGGGCAGGGGAGAGGGGTTTAAGAAGAGGGTTTGTGGTGGGGAAGAGAAGCCGGGGATTATCTCTGCTCTCCGGGATGATCCTGGAATAGTGAGCAGTTTTGGGTGAGGAGAATGAGGCCTGATAGTGTTTGATGTGGTCGAGCCAGTCCTGGCGATGGACGGTTTCGTCAGGTGTGTGCCAATAGATCACCCAGCATTCAATCTCCCTCAATAGACATGTGGTCCGAAACTTTTCCAACCCAATCCCAGAGTCTGAATATTCTTCACATGAAGTGTCAGTTATCGTGGTTTTCTGTAATTTCAAATGAATAATCCTTTGTGGTTTTGGTTCCAGTCACTCAAATTACATCGAACTTCTCCAGCTCATTCTTATAAACATTGTCTTGAACTTTATATGACGTGTTCCAGTCTCCGTCCGCCCCCAGCCTTTCAGTTCCTGGGCTTTTCATCCTCATTGTGTTGAAATTAAGATTCGTCCCACTGGCTCCTGCTTTAACCCATTCCTCCCCAGCGGCTCACCTCCCTCCGTCCAGCCTTCCTCCTACAGTCTACATGCTCTGAAAACTCAAGTTTGGTATCACTTATTTGTTAGGTCCTAATTTACCTTATCGTCTAGGTTACACCTCTCACCCTTGATGGTGCCGGGCACTGTGGGCCCTGACCTTTTACCTGGCTGTCCCAGACTTTGCCAGGATACAGGGATATTGAAAGGGATATTTGTTAAAGGGAGAGGCCAACCATAGCTAGAAACAAGAGTTAATAATCTAACTCAGGTCTCTTTATGCTTTGAATGTGGTTCAGGTCATATTCCTAATTCTCCAAACCCAAACTAATAGGCACTAAGCTGACTACACATTGTATGAAAAAAACATGGTGGTGGGTAGCCTGGCTCGAATGGGGTGCAGGGTAATGGCTTGGTTTTTATTCTGTTCCCCTGCTGGCCCCCTCAATCAAACTCCGCTAGCTACTGGTTGAGCCTCTGCTTCTTTGACAGTTCCTAGATCAAGTATCATTCTCCTACTGGCTCCTGAACAGGACTTTGTACCATCGCTGACCCCCAAACTGGACTTTGCTCCATCTCTGCCTCCTGCCTGGAGGCTGCTTTTTTCTTGGATAGGCCCTCAGATATTAGATTGGTTACCTTTCTTGTATTAGGCCCTTACCCTAAAAACCTTCCTTGCCATGTTCTTTACCTATCTTCTCCCCTGCTGCCTTTGAAGGCTCGTGATCCTCTTGAAGGAAAAGAACGACAACTACTTGCATTGATATAGCACCTTTAACAGAGTAAAACATTCCCAGGCACTTCACAGGAGCGATTATCAAACAAAATTTGACACTGAGCCAAAGAAGGAGATATTCGGAGAGGTGACCAAAAGCTTGGTCAAAGAGGTAGGTTTTAAGGAGCGTCTTAAAGGAGGAGAGAGAGGTAGAGAGACAGAAAGGTTTAGGGAGGGAATTCCAGAGCTTAGGGCCTAGAGAGCCAATGGTGGAGCGAAGGAAGTGGGGGGATGCGCAAGAGGCCGGAATTGGAAGAACGCAGAGATCTCAGAGGTTTGAACGAGCACAAGGCCTCCCGCTGTGCCTCCCTCAGTATTCTTTTACGATTAGGGCAGGATGCAGGGTAATGGGAGATACGACTAGGGCAGGACGCAGGGTAATGGGAGATACGATTAGGGCAGGATGCAGGGTAACGGGAGATACGACTAGGGCAGGACGCAGGGTAACGGGAGATACGATTAGGGCAGGACGCAGGGTAACGGGAGATACGATTAGGGCAGGACGCAGGGTAATGGGAGATACGATTAGGGCAGGACGCAGGGTAACGGGAGATACGATTAGGGCAGGACGCAGGGTAATGGGAGATACGATTAGGGCAGGACGCAGGGTAATGGGAGATACGATTAGGGCAGGACGCAGGGTAACGGGAGATACGATTAGGGCAGGACGCAGGGTAACGGGAGATACGATTAGGGCAGGACGCAGGGTAATGGGAGATACGATTAGGGCAGGACGCAGGATAATGGGAGATACGATTAGGGCAGGACGCAGGGTAACGGGAGATACGATTAGGGAAGGACGCAGGGTAACGGGAGATACGATTAGGGCAGGACGCAGGATAATGGGAGATACGATTAGGGCAGGACGCAGGGTAACGGGAGATACGATTAGGGCAGGACGCAGGGTAACGGGAGATACGATTAGGGCAGGACGCAGGGTAATGGGAGATACGATTAGGGCAGGACGCAGGGTAACGGGGGATACGATTAGGGCAGGACGCAGGGTAATGGGAGATACGATTAGGGCAGGACGCAGGGTAACGGGAGATACGATTAGGGAAGGACTCAGGGTAACGGGAGATACGATTAGGGCAGGACGCAGGATAATGGGAGATACGATTAGGGCAGGACTCAGGGTAACGGGAGATACGATTAGGGCAGGACGCAGGGTAACGGGAGATACGATTAGGGCAGGACTCAGGGTAACGGGAGATACGATTAGGGAAGGACGCAGGGTAATGGGAGATACGATTAGGGCAGGACTCAGGGTAATGGGAGATACGATTAGGGCAGGACTCAGGGTAATGGGAGATACGATTAGGGCAGGACGCAGGGTAACGGGAGATACGATTAGGGCAGGACTCAGGGTAACGGGAGATACGATTAGGGCAGGACGCAGGGTAACGGGAGATACGATTAGGGCAGGACGCAGGGTAACGGGAGATACGATTAGGGCAGGACTCAGGGTAACGGGAGATACGATTAGGGCAGGACGCAGGATAAAGGGAGATACGATTAGGGCAGGACGCAGGGTAACGGGAGATACGATTAGGGCAGGACGCAGGGTAACGGGAGATACGATTAGGGCAGGACGCAGGGTAACGGGAGATACGATTAGGGCAGGACGCAGGGTAATGGGAGATACGATTAGGGCAGGACGCAGGGTAACGGGAGATACGATTAGGGTAGGACGCAGGGTAACGGGAGATACGATTAGGGCAGGACGCAGGGTAACGGGAGATACGATTAGGGCAGGACGCAGGGTAACGGGAGATACGATTAGGGCAGGACGCAGGGTAACGGGAGATACGATTAGGGCAGGACGCAGGGTAACGTGAGATACGATTAGGGCAGGACGCAGGGTAACGGGAGATACGATTAGGGCAGGACGCAGGGTAACGGGAGATACGATTAGGGCAGGACGCAGGGTAACGGGAGATACGATTAGGGCAGGACGCAGGGTAACGGGAGATACGATTAGGGCAGGACGCAGGGTAACGGGAGATACGATTAGGGCAGGACGCAGGGTAACGGGAGATACGATTAGGGCAGGACGCAGGGTTACGGGAGATACGATTAGGGCAGGACGCAGGGTAACGGGAGATACGATTAGGGCAGGACGCAGGGTAACGGGAGATACGATTAGGGCAGGACGCAGGGTAACGGGAGATACGATTAGGGCAGGACGCAGGGTAACGGGAGATACGATTAGGGCAGGACGCAGGGTAACGGGAGATACGATTAGGGCAGGACGCAGGGTAACGGGAGATACGATTAGGGCAGGACGCAGGGTAACGGGAGATACGATTAGGGCAGGACGCAGGGTAACGGGAGATACGATTAGGGCAGGACGCAGGGTAACGGGAGATACGATTAGGGCAGGACGCAGGGTAACGGGAGATACGATTAGGGCAGGACGCAGGGTAACGGGAGATACGATTAGGGCAGGACGCAGGGTAACGGGAGATACGATTAGGGCAGCACGCAGGGTAACGGGAGATACGATTAGGGCAGGACGCAGGGTAACGGGAGATACGATTAGGGCAGGACGCAGGGTAATGGGAGATACGATTAGGGCAGGACTCAGGGTAACGGGAGATACGATTAGGGCAGGACGCAGGGTAACGGGAGATACGATTAGGGCAGGACGCAGGGTAACGGGAGATACGATTAGGGCAGGACGCAGGGTAACGGGAGATACGATTAGGGCAGGACTCAGGGTAACGGGAGATACGATTAGGGCAGGACCCAGGGTAACGGGAGATACGATTAGGGCAGGACGCAGGGTAACGGGAGATACGATTAGGGCAGGACTCAGGGTAACGGGAGATACGATTAGGGCAGGACGCAGGGTAACGGGAGATACGATTAGGGCAGGACGCAGGGTAACGGGAGATACGATTAGGGCAGGACGCAGGGTAATGGGAGATACGATTAGGGCAGGACTCAGGGTAACGGGAGATACGATTAGGGCAGGACGCAGGGTAACGGGAGATACGATTAGGGCAGGACTCAGGGTAACGGGAGATACGATTAGGGCAGGACTCAGGGTAACGGGAGATACGATTAGGGCAGGACGCAGGGTAACGGGAGATACGATTAGGGCAGGACGCAGGGTAACGGGAGATACGATTAGGGCAGGACGCAGGGTAACGGGAGATACGATTAGGGCAGGACGCAGGGTAACGGGAGATACGATTAGGGCAGGACTCAGGGTAACGGGAGATACGATTAGGGCAGGACGCAGGGTAACGCGAGATACGATTAGGGCAGGACGCAGGGTAACGGGAGATACGATTAGGGCAGGACGCAGGGTAACGGGAGATACGATTAGGGCAGGACGCAGGGTAATGGGAGATACGATTAGGGCAGGACGCAGGATAACGGGAGATACGATTAGGGCAGGACCCAGGGTAATGGGAGATACGATTAGGGCAGGACGCAGGGTAACGGGAGATACGATTAGGGCAGGACGCAGGGTAATGGGAGATACGATTAGGGCAGGACGCAGGGTAACGGGAGATACGATTAGGGCAGGACGCAGGGTAATGGGAGATACGATTAGGGCAGGACGCAGGGTAACGGGAGATACGATTAGGGCAGGACGCAGGGTAAGGGGAGATACGATTAGGGCAGGACGCAGGGTAACGGGAGATACGATTAGGGCAGGACGCAGGGTAACGGGAGATACGATTAGGGCAGGACTCAGGGTAACGGGAGATACGATTAGGGCAGGACGCAGGGTAACGGGAGATACGATTAGGGCAGGACGCAGGGTAACGGGAGATACGATTAGGGCAGGACGCAGGGTAATGGGAGATACGATTAGGGCAGGACTCAGGGTAACGGGAGATACGATTAGGGCAGGACGCAGGGTAACGGGAGATACGATTAGGGCAGGATGCAGGGTAACGGGAGATACGATTAGGGCAGGACGCAGGGTAACGGGAGATACGATTAGGGCAGGACGCAGGGTAACGGGAGATACGATTAAGGCAGGACTCAGGGTAACGGGAGATACGATTAGGGCAGGACCCAGGGTAACGGGAGATACGATTAGGGCAGGACGCAGGGTAACGGGAGATACGATTAGGGCAGGACTCAGGGTAACGGGAGATACGATTAGGGCAGGACGCAGGGTAACGGGAGATACGATTAGGGCAGGACGCAGGGTAACGGGAGATACGATTAGGGCAGGACGCAGGGTAATGGGAGATACGATTAGGGCAGGACTCAGGGTAACGGGAGATACGATTAGGGCAGGACGCAGGGTAACGGGAGATACGATTAGGGCAGGACTCAGGGTAACGGGAGATACGATTAGGGCAGGACTCAGGGTAACGGGAGATACGATTCGGGCAGGACGCAGGGTAACGGGAGATACGATTAGGGCAGGACGCAGGGTAACGGGAGATACGATTAGGGCAGGACGCAGGGTAACGGGAGATACGATTAGGGCAGGACGCAGGGTAACGGGAGATACGATTAGGGCAGGACTCAGGGTAACGGGAGATACGATTAGGGCAGGACGCAGGGTAACGGGAGATACGATTAGGGCAGGACGCAGGGTAACGGGAGATACGATTAGGGCAGGACGCAGGGTAACGGGAGATACGATTAGGGCAGGACGCAGGGTAATGGGAGATACGATTAGGGCAGGACGCAGGGTAACGGGAGATACGATTAGGGCAGGACCCAGGGTAATGGGAGATACGATTAGGGCAGGACGCAGGGTAACGGGAGATACGATTAGGGCAGGACGCAGGGTAATGGGAGATACGATTAGGGCAGGACGCAGGGTAACGGGAGATACGATTAGGGCAGGACGCAGGGTAATGGGAGATACGATTAGGGCAGGACGCAGGGTAACGGGAGATACGATTAGGGCAGGACGCAGGGTAACGGGAGATACGATTAGGGCAGGACGCAGGGTAACGGGAGATACGATTAGGGCAGGACGCAGGGTAACGGGAGATACGATTAGGGCAGGACTCAGGGTAACGGGAGATACGATTAGGGCAGGACGCAGGGTAACGGGAGATACGATTAGGGCAGGACGCAGGGTAACGGAAGATACGATTAGGGCAGGACGCAGGGTAATGGGAGATACGATTAGGGCAGGACTCAGGGTAACGGGAGATACGATTAGGGCAGGACGCAGGGTAACGGGAGATACGATTAGGGCAGGACGCAGGGTAACGGGAGATACGATTAGGGCAGGACGCAGGGTAACGGGAGATACGATTAGGGCAGGACTCAGGGTAACGGGAGATACGATTAGGGCAGGACGCAGGGTAACGGGAGATACGATTAGGGCAGGACGCAGGGTAACGGGAGATACGATTAGGGCAGGACGCAGGGTAACGGGAGATACGATTAGGGCAGGACGCAGGGTAATGGGAGATACGATTAGGGCAGGACGCAGGGTAACGGGAGATACGATTAGGGCAGGACGCAGGGTAATGGGAGATACGATTAGGGCAGGACGCAGGGTAACGGGAGATACGATTAGGGCAGGACGCAGGGTAATGGGAGATACGATTAGGGCAGGACGCAGGGTAACGGGAGATACGATTAGGGCAGGACGCAGGGTAAGGGGAGATACGATTAGGGCAGGACGCAGGGTAACGGGAGATACGATTAGGGCAGGACGCAGGGTAACGGGAGATACGATTAGGGCAGGACTCAGGGTAACGGGAGATACGATTCGGGCAGGACGCAGGGTAACGGGAGATACGATTAGGGCAGGACGCAGGGTAACGGGAGATACGATTAGGGCAGGACGCAGGGTAACTGGGAGATACGATTAGGGCAGGACTCAGGGTAACGGGAGATACGATTAGGGCAGGACGCAGGGTAACGGGAGATACGATTAGGGCAGGACTCAGGGTAACGGGAGATACGATTAGGGCAGGACTCAGGGTAACGGGAGAATACGATTAGGGCAGGACGCAGGGTAACGGGAGATACGATTAGGGCAGGACGCAGGGTAACGGGAGATACGATTAGGGCAGGACGCAGGGTAACGGGAGATACGATTAGGGCAGGACTCAGGGTAACGGGAGATACGATTAGGGCAGGACGCAGGGTAACGGGAGATACGATTAGGGCAGGACGCAGGGTAACGGGAGATACGATTAGGGCAGGACGCAGGGTAACGGGAGATACGATTAGGGCAGGACGCAGGGTAACGGGAGATACGATTAGGGCAGGACGCAGGGTAACGGGAGATACGATTAGGGCAGGACGCAGGGTAATGGGAGATACGATTAGGGCAGGACTCAGGGTAACGGGAGATACGATTAGGGCAGGACGCCGGGTAACGGGAGATACGATTAGGGCAGGACGCAGGGTAATGGGAGATACGATTAGGGCAGGACGCAGGGTAACGGGAGATACGATTAGGGCAGGACGCAGGGTAAGGGAGATACGATTAGGGCAGGACGCAGGGTAACGGGAGATACGATTAGGGCAGGACGCAGGGTAACGGGAGATACGATTAGGGCAGGACGCAGGGTAACGGGAGATACGATTAGGGCAGGACGCAGGGTAACGGGAGATACGATTAGGGCAGGACGCAGGGTAACGGGAGATACGATTAGGGCAGGACGCAGGGTAACGGGAGATACGATTAGGGCAGGACTCAGGGTAACGGGAGATACGATTAGGGCAGGACGCAGGGTAAAGGGAGATACGATTAGGGCAGGACGCAGGGTAACGGGAGATACGATTAGGGCAGGACGCAGGGTAACGGGAGATACGATTAGGGCAGGACTCAGGGTAACGGGAGATACGATTAGGGCAGGACGCAGGGTAACGGGAGATACGATTAGGGCAGGACGCAGGGTAACGGAGATACGATTAGGGCAGGACGCAGGGTAACGGGAGATACGATTAGGGCAGGACTCAGGGTAACGGGAGATACGATTAGGGCAGGACGCAGGGTAACGGGAGATACGATTAGGGCAGGACGCAGGGTAACGGGAGATACGATTAGGGCAGGACGCAGGGTAACGGGAGATACGATTAGGGCAGGACGCAGGGTAACGGGAGATACGATTAGGGCAGGACGCAGGGTAACGGGAGATACGATTAGGGCAGGACGCAGGGTAACTGGGAGATACGATTAGGGCAGGACTCAGGGTAACGGGAGATACGATTAGGGCAGGACGCAGGGTAACGGGAGATACGATTAGGGCAGGACGCAGGGTAACTGGGAGATACGATTAGGGCAGGACGCAGGGTAACGGGAGATACGATTAGGGCAGGACGCAGGGTAAGGGGAGATACGATTAGGGCAGGACGCAGGGTAACGGGAGATACGATTAGGGCAGGACGCAGGGTAACGGGAGATACGATTAGGGCAGGACGCAGGGTAACGGGAGATACGATTAGGGCAGGACGCAGGGTAACGGGAGATACGATTAGGGCAGGACGCAGGGTAACGGGAGATACGATTAGGGCAGGACGCAGGGTAACGGGAGATACGATTAGGGCAGGACTCAGGGTAACGGGAGATACGATTAGGGCAGGACGCAGGGTAACGGGAGATACGATTAGGGCAGGACGCAGGGTAACGGGAGATACGATTAGGGCAGGACGCAGGGTAACGGGAGATACGATTAGGGCAGGACTCAGGGTAACGGGAGATACGATTAGGGCAGGACGCAGGGTAACGGGAGATACGATTAGGGCAGGACTCAGGGTAACGGGAGATACGATTAGGGCAGGACGCAGGGTAACGGGAGATACGATTAGAGCAGGACGCAGGGTAACGGGAGATACGATTAGGGCAGGACGCAGGGTAACGGGAGATACGATTAGGGCAGGACGCAGGGTAACGGGAGATACGATTAGGGCAGGACGCAGGGTAACGGGAGATACGATTAGGGCAGGACGCAGGGTAACGGGAGATACGATTAGGGCAGGACTCAGGGTAACGGGAGATACGATTAGGGCAGGACGCAGGGTAACGGGAGATACGATTAGGGCAGGACGCAGGGTAACGGGAGATACGATTAGGGCAGGACGCAGGGTAACGGGAGATACGATTAGGGCAGGACTCAGGGTAACGGGAGATACGATTAGGGCAGGACGCAGGGGTAACGGGAGATACGATTAGGGCAGGACGCAGGGTAACGGGAGATACGATTAGGGCAGGACGCAGGGTAACGGGAGATACTATTAGGGCAGGACGCAGGGTAACGGGAGATACGATTAGGGCAGGACGCAGGGTAACGGGAGATACGATTAGGGCAGGACGCAGGGTAACGGGAGATACGATTAGGGCAGGACGCAGGGTAACGGGAGATACGATTAGGGCAGGACTCAGGGTAACGGGAGATACGATTAGGGCAGGACGCAGGGTAACGGGAGATACGATTAGGGCAGGACGCAGGGTAACGGGAGATACGATTAGGGCAGGACGCAGGGTAACGGGAGATACGATTAGGGCAGGACTCAGGGTAACGGGAGATACGATTAGGGCAGGACCCAGGGTAACGGGAGATACGATTAGGGCAGGACGCAGGGTAACGGGAGATACGATTAGGGCAGGACTCAGGGTAACGGGAGATACGATTAGGGCAGGACGCAGGGTAACGGGAGATACGATTAGGGCAGGACGCAGGGTAACGGGAGATACGATTAGGGCAGGACGCAGGGTAATGGGAGATACGATTAGGGCAGGACTCAGGGTAACGGGAGATACGATTAGGGCAGGACGCAGGGTAACGGGAGATACGATTAGGGCAGGACTCAGGGTAACGGGAGATACGATTAGGGCAGGACTCAGGGTAACGGGAGATACGATTAGGGCAGGACGCAGGGTAACGGAGATACGATTAGGGCAGGACGCAGGGTAACGGGAGATACGATTAGGGCAGGACGCAGGGTAACGGGAGATACGATTAGGGCAGGACGCAGGGTAACGGGAGATACGATTAGGGCAGGACTCAGGGTAACGGGAGATACGATTAGGGCAGGACGCAGGGTAACGCGAGATACGATTAGGGCAGGACGCAGGGTAACGGGAGATACGATTAGGGCAGGACGCAGGGTAACGGGAGATACGATTAGGGCAGGACGCAGGGTAATGGGAGATACGATTAGGGCAGGACGCAGGATAACGGGAGATACGATTAGGGCAGGACCCAGGGTAATGGGAGATACGATTAGGGCAGGACGCAGGGTAACGGGAGATACGATTAGGGCAGGACGCAGGGTAATGGGAGATACGATTAGGGCAGGACGCAGGGTAACGGGAGATACGATTAGGGCAGGACGCAGGGTAATGGGAGATACGATTAGGGCAGGACGCAGGGTAACGGGAGATACGATTAGGGCAGGACGCAGGGTAAGGGGAGATACGATTAGGGCAGGACGCAGGGTAACGGGAGATACGATTAGGGCAGGACGCAGGGTAACGGGAGATACGATTAGGGCAGGACTCAGGGTAACGGGAGATACGATTAGGGCAGGACGCAGGGTAACGGGAGATACGATTAGGGCAGGACGCAGGGTAACGGGAGATACGATTAGGGCAGGACGCAGGGTAATGGGAGATACGATTAGGGCAGGACTCAGGGTAACGGGAGATACGATTAGGGCAGGACGCAGGGTAACGGGAGATACGATTAGGGCAGGATGCAGGGTAACGGGAGATACGATTAGGGCAGGACGCAGGGTAACGGGAGATACGATTAGGGCAGGACGCAGGGTAACGGGAGATACGATTAGGGCAGGACTCAGGGTAACGGGAGATACGATTAGGGCAGGACCCAGGGTAACGGGAGATACGATTAGGGCAGGACGCAGGGTAACGGGAGATACGATTAGGGCAGGACTCAGGGTAACGGGAGATACGATTAGGGCAGGACGCAGGGTAACGGGAGATACGATTAGGGCAGGACGCAGGGTAACGGGAGATACGATTAGGGCAGGACGCAGGGTAATGGGAGATACGATTAGGGCAGGACTCAGGGTAACGGGAGATACGATTAGGGCAGGACGCAGGGTAACGGGAGATACGATTAGGGCAGGACGCAGGGTAACGGGAGATACGATTAGGGCAGGACTCAGGGTAACGGGAGATACGATTAGGGCAGGACTCAGGGTAACGGGAGATACGATTCGGGCAGGACGCAGGGTAACGGGAGATACGATTAGGGCAGGACGCAGGGTAACGGGAGATACGATTAGGGCAGGACGCAGGGTAACGGGAGATACGATTAGGGCAGGACGCAGGGTAACGGGAGATACGATTAGGGCAGGACTCAGGGTAACGGGAGATACGATTAGGGCAGGACGCAGGGTAACGGGAGATACGATTAGGGCAGGACGCAGGGTAACGGGAGATACGATTAGGGCAGGACGCAGGGTAACGGGAGATACGATTAGGGCAGGACGCAGGGTAATGGGAGATACGATTAGGGCAGGACGCAGGGTAACGGGAGATACGATTAGGGCAGGACCCAGGGTAATGGGAGATACGATTAGGGCAGGACGCAGGGTAACGGGAGATACGATTAGGGCAGGACGCAGGGTAATGGGAGATACGATTAGGGCAGGACGCAGGGTAACGGGAGATACGATTAGGGCAGGACGCAGGGTAATGGGAGATACGATTAGGGCAGGACGCAGGGTAACGGGAGATACGATTAGGGCAGGACGCAGGGTAAGGGGAGATACGATTAGGGCAGGACGCAGGGTAACGGGAGATACGATTAGGGCAGGACGCAGGGTAACGGGAGATACGATTAGGGCAGGACTCAGGGTAACGGGAGATACGATTAGGGCAGGACGCAGGGTAACGGGAGATACGATTAGGGCAGGACGCAGGGTAACGGGAGATACGATTAGGGCAGGACGCAGGGTAATGGGAGATACGATTAGGGCAGGACTCAGGGTAACGGGAGATACGATTAGGGCAGGACGCAGGGTAACGGGAGATACGATTAGGGCAGGACGCAGGGTAACGGGAGATACGATTAGGGCAGGACGCAGGGTAACGGGAGATACGATTAGGGCAGGACTCAGGGTAACGGGAGATACGATTAGGGCAGGACGCAGGGTAACGGGAGATACGATTAGGGCAGGACGCAGGGTAACGGGAGATACGATTAGGGCAGGACGCAGGGTAACGGGAGATACGATTAGGGCAGGACGCAGGGTAATGGGAGATACGATTAGGGCAGGACGCAGGGTAACGGGAGATACGATTAGGGCAGGACGCAGGGTAATGGGAGATACGATTAGGGCAGGACGCAGGGTAACGGGAGATACGATTAGGGCAGGACGCAGGGTAATGGGAGATACGATTAGGGCAGGACGCAGGGTAACGGGAGATACGATTAGGGCAGGACGCAGGGTAAGGGGAGATACGATTAGGGCAGGACGCAGGGTAACGGGAGATACGATTAGGGCAGGACGCAGGGTAACGGGAGATACGATTAGGGCAGGACTCAGGGTAACGGGAGATACGATTCGGGCAGGACGCAGGGTAACGGGAGATACGATTAGGGCAGGACGCAGGGTAACGGGAGATACGATTAGGGCAGGACGCAGGGTAATGGGAGATACGATTAGGGCAGGACTCAGGGTAACGGGAGATACGATTAGGGCAGGACGCAGGGTAACGGGAGATACGATTAGGGCAGGACTCAGGGTAACGGGAGATACGATTAGGGGCAGGACTCAGGGTAACGGGAGATACGATTAGGGCAGGACGCAGGGTAACGGGAGATACGATTAGGGCAGGACGCAGGGTAACGGGAGATACGATTAGGGCAGGACGCAGGGTAACGGGAGATACGATTAGGGCAGGACTCAGGGTAACGGGAGATACGATTAGGGCAGGACGCAGGGTAACGGGAGATACGATTAGGGCAGGACGCAGGGTAACGGGAGATACGATTAGGGCAGGACGCAGGGTAACGGGAGATACGATTAGGGCAGGACGCAGGGTAACGGGAGATACGATTAGGGCAGGACGCAGGGTAACGGGAGATACGATTAGGGCAGGACGCAGGGTAATGGGAGATACGATTAGGGCAGGACTCAGGGTAACGGGAGATAAGATTAGGGCAGGACGCCGGGTAACGGGAGATACGATTAGGGCAGGACGCAGGGTAATGGGAGATACGATTAGGGCAGGACGCAGGGTAACGGGAGATACGATTAGGGCAGGACGCAGGGTAAGGGGAGATACGATTAGGGCAGGACGCAGGGTAACGGGAGATACGATTAGGGCAGGACGCAGGGTAACGGGAGATACGATTAGGGCAGGACGCAGGGTAACGGGAGATACGATTAGGGCAGGACGCAGGGTAACGGGAGATACGATTAGGGCAGGACGCAGGGTAACGGGAGATACGATTAGGGCAGGACGCAGGGTAACGGGAGATACGATTAGGGCAGGACTCAGGGTAACGGGAGATACGATTAGGGCAGGACGCAGGGTAATGGGAGATACGATTAGGGCAGGACGCAGGGTAACGGGAGATACGATTAGGGCAGGACGCAGGGTAACGGGAGATACGATTAGGGCAGGACTCAGGGTAACGGGAGATACGATTAGGGCAGGACGCAGGGTAACGGGAGATACGATTAGGGCAGGACTCAGGGTAACGGGAGATACGATTAGGGCAGGACGCAGGGTAACGGGAGATACGATTAGAGCAGGACGCAGGGTAACGGGAGATACGATTAGGGCAGGACGCAGGGTAACGGGAGATACGATTAGGGCAGGACGCAGGGTAACGGGAGATACGATTAGGGCAGGACGCAGGGTAACGGGAGATACGATTAGGGCAGGACGCAGGGTAACGGGAGATACGATTAGGGCAGGACTCAGGGTAACGGGAGATACGATTAGGGCAGGACGCAGGGTAACGGGAGATACGATTAGGGCAGGACGCAGGGTAACGGGAGATACGATTAGGGTAGGACGCAGGGTAACGGGAGATACGATTAGGGCAGGACTCAGGGTAACGGGAGATACGATTAGGGCAGGACGCAGGGTAACGGGAGATACGATTAGGGCAGGACGCAGGGTAACGGGAGATACGATTAGGGCAGGACGCAGGGTAACGGGAGATACTATTAGGGCAGGACGCAGGGTAACGGGAGATACGATTAGGGCAGGACGCAGGGTAACGGGAGATACGATTAGGGCAGGACGCAGGGTAACGGGAGATACGATTAGGGCAGGACGCAGGGTAACGGGAGATACGATTAGGGCAGGACGCAGGGTAAAGGGAGATACGATTAGGGCAGGACGCAGGGTAACGGGAGATACGATTAGGGCAGGACGCAGGGTAACGGGAGATACGATTAGGGCAGGACGCAGGGTAACGGGAGATACGATTAGGGCAGGACGCAGGGTAAAGGGAGATACGATTAGGGCAGGACGCAGGGTAACGGGAGATACGATTAGGGCAGGACGCAGGGTAACGGGAGATACGATTAGGGCAGGACGCAGGGTAACGGGAGATACGATTAGGGCAGGACGCAGGGTAACGGGAGATACGATTAGGGCAGGACTCAGGGTAACGGGAGATACGATTAGGGCAGGACGCAGGGTAACGGGAGATACGATTAGGGCAGGACGCAGGGTAACGGGAGATACGATTTGGGCAGGACGCAGGGTAACGGGAGATACGATTAGGGCAGGACGCAGGGTAACGTGAGATACGATTAGGGCAGGACGCAGGGTAACGGGAGATACGATTAGGGCAGGACGCAGGGTAACGGGAGATACGATTAGGGCAGGACGCAGGGTAATGGGAGATACGATTAGGGCAGGACTCAGGGTAACGGGAGATACGATTAGGGCAGGACAGGACTCAGGGTAACGGGAGATACGATTCGGGCAGGACTCAGGGTAACGGGAGATACGATTAGGGCAGGACGCAGGGTAACGGGAGATACGATTAGGGCAGGACGCAGGGTAACGGGAGATACGATTAGGGCAGGACGCAGGGTAACGGGAGATACGATTAGGGCAGGACTCAGGGTAACGGGAGATACGATTAGGGCAGGACGCAGGGTAACGGGAGATACGATTAGGGCAGGACGCAGGGTAACGGGAGATACGATTAGGGCAGGACGCAGGGTAACGGGAGATACGATTAGGGCAGGACGCAGGGTAATGGGAGATACGATTAGGGCAGGACGCAGGGTAACGGGAGATACGATTAGGGCAGGACGCAGGGTAATGGGAGATACGATTCGGGCAGGACTCAGGGTAACGGGAGATACGATTAGGGCAGGACGCCGGGTAACGGGAGATACGATTAGGGCAGGACGCAGGGTAATGGGAGATACGACTAGGGCAGGACGCAGGGTAACGGAGATACGATTAGGGCAGGACGCAGGGTAAGGGGAGATACGATTAGGGCAGGACGCAGGGTAACGGGAGATACGATTAGGGCAGGACGCAGGGTAACGGGAGATACGATTAGGCAGGACGCAGGGTAACGGGAGATACGATTAGGGCAGGACGCAGGGTAAGGGGAGATACGATTAGGGCAGGACGCAGGGTAACGGGAGATACGATTAGGGCAGGACGCAGGGTAACGGGAGATACGATTAGGGCAGGACTCAGGGTAACGGGAGATACGATTAGGGCAGGACGCAGGGTAAAGGGAGATACGATTAGGGCAGGACGCAGGGTAACGGGAGATACGATTAGGGCAGGACGCAGGGTAACGGGAGATACGATTAGGGCAGGACTCAGGGTAACGGGAGATACGATTAGGGCAGGACGCAGGGTAACGGGAGATACGATTAGGGCAGGACTCAGGGTAACGGGAGATACGATTAGGGCAGGACGCAGGGTAACGGGAGATACGATTAGGGCAGGACGCAGGGTAACGGGAGATACGATTAGGGCAGGACGCAGGGTAACGGGAGATACGATTAGGGCAGGACGCAGGGTAACGGGAGATACGATTAGGGCAGGACGCAGGGTAACGGGAGATACGATTAGGGCAGGACGCAGGGTAACGGGAGATACGATTAGGGCAGGACTCAGGGTAACGGGAGATACGATTAGGGCAGGACGCAGGGTAACGGGAGATACGATTAGGGCAGGACGCAGGGTAACGGGAGATACGATTAGGGTAGGACGCAGGGTAACGGGAGATACGATTAGGGCAGGACTCAGGGTAACGGGAGATACGATTAGGGCAGGACGCAGGGTAACGGGAGATACGATTAGGGCAGGACGCAGGGTAACGGGAGATACGATTAGGGCAGGACGCAGGGTAACGGGAGATACTATTAGGGCAGGACGCAGGGTAACGGGAGATACGATTAGGGCAGGACGCAGGGTAACGGAGATACGATTAGGGCAGGACGCAGGGTAACGGGAGATACGATTAGGGCAGGACGCAGGGTAACGGGAGATACGATTAGGGCAGGACGCAGGGTAAAGGGAGATACGATTAGGGCAGGACGCAGGGTAACGGGAGATACGATTAGGGCAGGACGCAGGGTAACGGGAGATACGATTAGGGCAGGACGCAGGGTAACGGGAGATACGATTAGGGCAGGACGCAGGGTAAAGGGAGATGCGATTAGGGCAGGACGCAGGGTAACGGGAGATACGATTAGGGCAGGACGCAGGGTAACGGGAGATACGATTAGGGCAGGACGCAGGGTAACGGGAGATACGATTAGGGCAGGACGCAGGGTAACGGGAGATACGATTAGGGCAGGACTCAGGGTAACGGGAGATACGATTAGGGCAGACGCAGGGTAACGGGAGATACGATTAGGGCAGGACGCAGGGTAACGGGAGATACGATTAGGGCAGGACGCAGGGTAACGGGAGATACGATTAGGGCAGGACGCAGGGTAACGGGAGATACGATTAGGGCAGGACGCAGGGTAACGGGAGATACGATTAGGGCAGGACGCAGGGTAACGGGAGATACGATTAGGGCAGGACGCAGGGTAACGGGAGATACGATTAGGGCAGGACGCAGGGTAACGGGAGATACGATTAGGGCAGGACGCAGGGTAACGGGAGATACGATTAGGGCAGGACTCAGGGTAACGGGAGATACGATTAGGGCAGGACGCAGGGTAACGGGAGATACGATTAGGGCAGGACGCAGGGTAACGGGAGATACGATTAGGGCAGGACGCAGGGTAACGGGAGATACGATTAGGGCAGGACGCAGGTAACGGGAGATACGATTAGGGCAGGACGCAGGGTAACGGGAGATACGATTAGGGCAGGACGCAGGGTAACGGGAGATACGATTAGGGCAGGACGCAGGGTAATGGGAGATACGATTAGTGCAGGACTCAGGGTAATGGGAGATACGATTCGGGCAGGACGCAGGGTAACGGGAGATACGATTCGAACATGTTGCAGGATAATGGGAGATACGACCAGAGCAGGATGTAGATTGGGGTCGGATTCAGGCTTGGCCTAGCTATAGCAGATTAGATATAAGGAATGAAATTCTAAAATAAAATTTGAATGATGCTGAATATACCTGCAGCAATATTTAAAGCGTCCTTTGCTTATATGCAGTTTAATTATTAAGCACACACACACACACACACACACACACGAGCACCTTGTGTCCACTCAGGTCTGTACAACAACACACGGGCACATCGAAAGAAAAAACTTGCATTGATGGCACACCTCTCCGACCCATCCCCTGCTCCTCCCAGGCCATTTATTAATCTGTATCCTGGTCCTGCCCGGCTCCCAAAGCTGCACCTTTGAAGTTCTGGTATGCAGCAGCCATTGGCATGCAGCAAGGTCCCACAAATAGCAATGAGATGAGTGAGTGACTGGTTAATTTTTGGTGGAGGGAGGAACGTTGGCCAGGGATTGTTAATATCCAGCGGCCACTTGAACCCGTGACCTTCTGACCCAAAGAAAAGAGGACCAGCAAACGAGCCAAACTGGCGCCTATTAATAGATACAATAGCTTGATATACACACATGTATGTGGAGTCTGGCTCTTGCGCACACACGCACACATGTGAGAGTGCGAAACACAGCTCCTGACGTACACACCTCGTATATGATTGGTGAGGTCAATTATATTGTTGAAAAATATGGAAAAATTATAATGTCATCGAAAAAGACGTAATTAAGGATAAAATCTGGGCACAGTCGACTCTTTGTTTCGCTCCACATGCTTTCTGCACTACATGGCTGACACTGGTCACTCTCCGACGCTGAGTGAGCACTTTACTTGAAGCAACAGCATGCTGTTTTATGAGAACTGCCACTCTCTTTAATAAGGACTGTCTTTAATAGGAAACATCCCATGTGTTTAAATCAGAGGCATTCCTCACCAACTCCACTGAACGCAGCCCAACAACAGAAGCATTGTCTGGCTCCTTTCAAAAGTAATGGAAGTTCAGACCTGAAGCTACTGAGATTATGGGGGGCTTTAAGGGAAAGTAGTGGGGGGAGGGGGAGATTGTAGGACAGGAAGTTCCCATCCTGAGGACCGAATCAGACAGGGAGAAGGAACGAGTGACGATAAGGCAGGGAGTGGCTGTTTTCCACGATTACAGAGTTGGAGCTGGACCTGGGCACAGCAGGAAACTGTTGCTCAGGCTTTTTGGCGGAGAGAGAGGGTGTGACTGGAATTGGCTGCAGTCAGGTTGCCTGATAGAACAGCACTCAGGAAAAAATGAACTCACGTCTGATTCACAAACAGCCAGAGTGAATTCAGCATTTCCTGTACGACGCTGCGACCACACAGGGTCACATTCCCACACAAAGTCCCTCAGGCAACAGACAGAAGGGCAGGAATCTCATTTTCCACACAGCAGATCTGGAATGATTCCTCCTCTTAAACATGCAGTCTTCAAACATGTTTCCATTCTTCTTGTTTTCGTGTTAAACCCACTCACACTGATTGTATCCCTCCCAGTGAAGCTGACAGGTCTCTGTGCAGTTTCTTTTTTAACTGTATTTGTTCTTGGATGTGGGTAACACTGGCAAGGCAGTATTTATTGGCCATGTGGGTAACACTGGTAAGGCAGTATTTATTGGCCATGTGGGTAACACTGGTAAGGCAGTATTTATTGGCCAAGTGGGTAACACTGGCAAGGCAGTATTTATTGGCCAAGTGGGTAACACTGGCAAGGCAGTATTTATTGGCCAAGTGGGTAACACTGGGTAAGGCAGTATTTATTGGCCATGTGGGTAACACTGGCAAGGCAGTATTTATTGGCCATGTGGGTAACACTGGTAAGGCAGTATTTATTGGCCATGTGGGTAACACTGGCAAGGCAGTATTTATTGGCCATGTGGGTAACACTGGCAAGGCAGTATTTATTAGCCAAGTGGGTAACACTGGCAAGGCAGTATTTATTGGCCATGTGGGTAACACTGGCAAGGCAGTATTTATTGGCCAAGTGGGTAACACTGGCAAGGCAGTATTTATTGGCCAAGTGGGTAACACTGGTAAGGCAGTATTTATTGGCCAAGTGGGTAACACTGGTAAGGCAGTATTTATTGGCCAAGTGGGTAACACTGGCAAGGCAGCATTTATTGGCCATGTGGGTAACACTGGCAAGGCAGTATTTATTGGCCAAGTGGGTAACACTGGCAAGGCAGTATTTATTAGCCAAGTGGGTAACACTGGTAAGGCAGTATTTATTGGCCATGTGGGTAACACTGGCAAGGCAGTATTTATTGGCCATGTGGGTAACACTGGCAAGGCAGTATTTATTGGCCAAGTGGGTAACACTGGCAAGGCAGTATTTATTAGCCAAGTGGGTAACACTGGTAAGGCAGTATTTATTGGCCATGTGGGTAACACTGGCAAGGCAGTATTTATTGGCCATGTGGGTAACACTGGCAAGGCAGTATTTATTGGCCATGTGGGTAACACTGGCAAGGCAGTATTTATTAGCCAAGTGGGTAACACTGGCAAGGCAGTATTTATTAGCCACCCGTATTTACCAAGGGGGGAATAAAGAGTTAACCATTTAGTGTGTGCCTGGAGTCACATGTAGGCCCAGACAGGGTAAGGACAGCAGGTTCCCTCCCTGAAGGACATTAGTGAACCAGTTAGGTTTTTACTACAATCCGACAGCTTGCACACTGCCAACCAACAAATTACAAAATTTACTGAATTGGTGGGATTTGAACTCATGACCTCTGGGTTGCTCGTCCAGTACCGTAAGCACTAGATTACCGCACCCTATCAGGGGGCAGTTCCTCTGGGCTGGGAGGAGGAGGATCAGTACTGAATGGGCGTTCTCACATCACTTCCTCCCCGATCCTGATTCAGGTCCGGCATGGCCGTGCCTCCATTGGTCCGGTTAAGTGATCTCGATTAGCCGGGTGCTGTAAGTTAGTGAAATGGAAGTGCCCGGTGACTCAGTGGGTGAATGCACTACCCAGTGAGGTCCAGAGCCACACAGAGCAAGGAGGTTCCATCACCGCTCTCTGCTCAGTTGGCCAATCTCAATGAGGTCCAGGCACGAGGATTGGCCTCTGTGACCATGGGTTAGCGAGGGGGAATATCAGATCAGGTTCCAGCTCCCAATCCCTGTTGGACAGTGCGCCTCAGTGGGTATTGTGTGTACCTAACGCTGATTCCCTCTGCCAACACTTACCACCAAGGCAGACACACGAACGATGGACTCCAGGGGGCAGAGGGTGCTCGGGGAAGATGTACCCCAGCGTGAGTCTCTGCCTTCAGGAGGGGAGGAATATACTTCAAACTCAGACACAATTTGAGGTAGGAACTTCAATCAGATATCAGTCAACATGGACTTCAGACAAGGGCCAACTCAGGCATTCCGTGATATCACTCAGAAAACACTGCACCGGGTACACACCCACACACATATACTCAAACCACACCACAGAAACACACACCCACACACATATACTCAAACCACACCACAGAAACACACACCCACACACATATACTCAACCCACACCACAGAAACACACATATACACAGCCCACACCACGGAAACACACACCCACACACATATACTCAGCCCACACCACAGAAACACACACCCACACACATATACTCAGCCCACACCACAGAAACACACACCCACACACATATACTCAGCCCACACCACAGAAACACACACCCACACACATATACTCAACCCACACCACGGAAACACACACCCACACACATATACTCAGCCCACACCACAGAAACACACACCCACACACATATACTCAACCCACACCACGGAAACACACACCCACACACATATACTCAGCCCACACCACAGAAACACACACCCACACACATATACTCAACCCACACCACGGAAACACACACCCACACACATATACTCAGCCCACACCACAGAAACACACACCCACACACATATACTCAACCCACACCACGGAAACACACACCCACACACATATACTCAGCCCACACCACGGAAGCACACACCCACACACATATACTCAGCCCACACCACGGAAACACACACCCACACACATATACTCAGCCCACACCACGGAAACACACACCCACACACATATACTCAGCCCACACCACGGAAACACACATATACACAGCCCACACCACGGAAACACACACCCACACACATATACAAAGCCCACACCACAGAAACACACACCCACACACATATACACAGCCCACACCACGGAAAGACACACCCACACACATATACTCAGCCCACACCACAGAAACACACACCCACACACATATACTCAACCCACACCACGGAAACACACATATACACAGCCCACACCACGGAAACACACACCCACACACATACACAAAGCCCACACCACAGAAACACACACCCACACACATATACTCACCCCTCACCATGGGATATACACACACACACACACCCCTCACAATGGGTGTTGATGGGGAGGGGGAGTGATTGGGGAGGGGGGTGTTGATGGGGAGGGGGAGTGATTGGGGAGGGGGAGTGATTGGGGAGGGGGAGTGATTGGGGAGAGGGAGTGATTGGGGAGGGGGAGTGATTGGGGAGGGGGTGTTGATGGGGAGGGGGAGTGATTGGGGAGGGGGGTGTTGATGGGAGGGGGAGTGATTGGGGAGGGGGAGTGATTGGGGAGGGGGGTGTTGATGGGAGGGGGAGTGATTGGGGAGGGGGAGTGATTGGGGAGGGGGTGTTGATGGGGAGTGGGAGTGATTGGGGAGGGGGAGTGATTGGGGAGGGGGTGTTGATGGGAAGGGGGAGTGATTGGGGAGGGGGGTGTTGATGGGGAGGGGAAGTGATTGGGGAGGGGGAGTGATTGGGGAGGGGGTGTTGATGGGGAGTGGGAGTGATTGGGGAGGGGGAGTGATTGGGGAGGGGGAGTGATTGGGGAGGGGCAGTGATTGGGGAGGGGGTGTTGATGGGGGCGGAGTGATTGGGGAGGGGGTGTTGATGGGGTGGGGGAGTGATTGGGGAGGGGGAGTGATTGGGGAGGGGGTGTTGATGGGGAGTGGGAGTGATTGGGGAGGGGGAGTGATTGGGGAGGGGGGAGTGATTGGGGAGGGGGAGTGATTGGGGAGGGGGTGTTGATGGGGAGTGGGAGTGATTGGGGAGGGGGGAGTGATTGGGGAGGGGGAGTGATTGGGGAGAGGGAGTGATTGGGGAGGGGGAGTGATTGGGGAGGGGGTTTTGTTGGGGAGGGGGAGTGATTGGAGAGGGGGTTTTGATGGAGAGGGGGAGTGATTGGGGAGGGGGAGTGATTGGGGAGGGGGTGTTGATGGGGAGTGGGAGTGATTGGGGAGGGGGAGTGATTGGGGAGGGGGAGTGATTGGGGAGGGGGAGTGATTGGGGAGGGGGTGTTGATGGGGAGTGGGAGTGATTGGGGAGGGGGTGATGATGGGGAGGGGGACTGATTGGGGAGGGGGTGTTGATGGGGAAGGGGGAGTGATTGGGGAGGGGGGAGTGATTGGGGAGGGGGAGTGATTGTGGAGGGGGGTGTTGTTGGGGAGGGGGGTGTTGATGGGGAAGGGGGAGTGATTGGGGAGGGGGTGTTGATGGGGAGGGGGTGTTAATGGGGAGGGGGAGTGATTGGGGAGGGGGTGTTGATGGGGAGGGGGAGTGATTGGGGAGGGGGTGTTGATGGGGGCGGAGTGATTGGGGAGGGGGAGTGATTGGGGAGGGGGAGTGATTGGGGAGGGGGTGTTGATGGGGAGTGGGAGTGATTGGGGAGGGGGAGTGATTGGGGAGGGGGTGTTGATGGGAAGGGGGAGTGATTGGGGAGGGGGTGTTGATGGGGAGGGGGAGTGATTGGGGAGTGGGTGTTGATGGGGTGGGGGAGTGATTGGGGAGGGGGAGTGATTGGGGCGGGGGTGTTGATGGGGAGTGGGAGTGATTGGGGAGGGGGAGTGATTGGGGAGGGGGGAGTGATTGGGGAGGGGGAGTGATTGGGGAGGGGGTATTGATGGGGAGTGGGAGTGATTGGGGAGAGGGAGTGATTGGGGAGGGGGAGTGATTGGGGAGGGGGTTTTGATGGGGAGGGGGAGTGATTGGGGAGGGGGAGTGATTGGGGAGGGGGAGTGATTGGGGAGGGGGAGTGATTGGGGAGGGGGGAGTGATTGGGGAGGGGGAGTGATTGGGGAGAGGGAGTGATTGGGGAGGGGGAGTGATTGGGGAGGGGGTTTTGATGGGGAGGGGGAGTGATTGGGGAGGGGGAGTGATTGGGGAGGGGGAGTGATTGGGGAGGGGGGAGTGATTGGGGAGGGGGAGTGATTGGGGAGGGGGAGTGATTGGGGAGGGGGGAGTGATTGGGGAGGGGGAGTGATTGGGGAGAGGGAGTGATTGGGGAGGGGGAGTGATTGGGGAGGGGGTTTTGATGGGGAGGGGGAGTGATTGGGGAGGGGGAGTGATTGGGGAGGGGGAGTGATTGGGGAGGGGGGAGTGATTGGGGAGGGGGAGTGATTGGGGAGGGGGAGTGATTGGGGAGGGGGGAGTGATTGGGGAGGGGGAGTGATTGGGGAGAGGGAGTGATTGGGGAGGGGGAGTGATTGGGGAGGGGTTTTGATGGGGAGGGGGAGTGATTGGGGAGGGGGTTTTGATGGGGAGGGGGAGTGATTGGGGAGGGGGAGTGATTGGGGAGGGGGAGTGATTGGGGAGGGGGTGTTGATGGGGAGTGGGAGTGATTGGGGAGGGGGTGTTGATGGGGAGGGGGACTGATTGGGGAGGGGGTGTTGATGGGGAAGGGGGAGTGATTGGGGAGGGGGGAGTGATTGGGGAGGGGGAGTGATTGTGGAGGGGGGTGTTGTTGGGGAGGGGGGTGTTGATGGGGAGAGGGGAGTGATTGGGGTGGGGGGAGTGATTGGAGAGGGGGAGTGATTGGGGAGGGGGGTGTTGATGGGGAAGGGGGAGTGATTGGGGAGGGGGGAGTGATTGGAGAGGGGGAGTGATTGGGGAGGGGGGTGTTGATGGGGAAGGGGGAGTGATTGGGGAGGGGGTGTTGATGGGGAAGGGGGAGTGATTGGGGAGGGGGAGTGATTGGGGAGGGGGTGTTGATGGGAAGGGGGAGTGATTGGGGAGGGGGTGTTAATGGGGAGGGGGAGTGATTGGGGAGTGGGTGTTGATGGGGTGGGGGAGTGATTGGGGAGGGGGAGTGATTGGGGAGGGGGTGTTGATGGGGAGTGGGAGTGATTGGGGAGGGGGAGTGATTGGGGAGGGGGGAGTGATTGGGGAGGGGGAGTGATTGGGGAGGGGGAGTGATTGGGGAGGGGGGAGTGATTGGGGAGGGGGAGTGATTGGGGAGGGGGAGTGATTGGGGAGGGGGGAGTGATTGGGGAGGGGGAGTGATTGGGGAGGGGGAGTGATTGGGGAGGGGGGAGTGATTGGGGAGGGGGAGTGATTGGGGAGAGGGAGTGATTGGGGAGGGGAGTGATTGGGGAGGGGGTTTTGATGGGGAGGGGGAGTGATTGGGGAGGGGGTTTTGATGGGGAGGGGGAGTGATTGGGGAGGGGGAGTGATTGGGGAGGGGGAGTGATTGGGGAGGGGGTGTTGATGGGGAGTGGGAGTGATTGGGGAGGGGGTGTTGATGGGGAGGGGGACTGATTGGGGAGGGGGTGTTGATGGGGAAGGGGGAGTGATTGGGGAGGGGGGAGTGATTGGGGAGGGGGAGTGATTGTGGAGGGGGGTGTTGTTGGGGAGGGGGGTGTTGATGGGGAGAGGGGAGTGATTGGGGTGGGGGGAGTGATTGGGGAGGGGGGTGTTGATGGGGAAGGGGGAGTGATTGGGGAGGGGGGAGTGATTGGAGAGGGGGAGTGATTGGGTAGGGGGGTGTTGATGGGGAAGGGGGAGTGATTGGGGAGGGGGTGTTGATGGGGAAGGGGGAGTGATTGGGGAGGGGGGTGTTGATGGGGAGGGGGAGTGATTGGGGAGAGGGAGTGATTGGGGAGGGGGAGTGATTGGGGAGGGGGGTGTTGATGGGGAGTGGGAGTGATTGGGGAGGGGGAGTGATTGGGGAGGGGGAGTGATTGGGGAGGGGGGTATTGATGGGGAGTGGGAGTGATTGGGGAGGGGGAGTGATTGGGGAGGGGGGAGTGATTGGGGAGGGGGAGTGATTGGGGAGAGGGAGTGATTGGGGAGGGGGAGTGATTGGGGAGGGGGTTTTGTTGGGGAGGGGGAGTGATTGGGGAGGGGGTTTTCATGGGGAGGGGGAGTGATTGGGGAGGGGGAGTGATTGGGGAGGGGGAGTGATTGGGGAGGGGGTGTTGATGGGGAGTGGGAGTGATTGGGGAGGGGGTGATGATGGGGAGGGGGACTGATTGGGGAGGGGGTGTTGATGGGGAAGGGGGAGTGATTGGGGAGGGGGGAGTGATTGGGGAGGGGGAGTGATTGTGGAGGGGGGTGTTGTTGGGGAGGGGGGTGTTGATGGGGAGAGGGGAGTGATTGGGGAGGGGGGAGTGATTGGGGAGGGGGGTGTTGATGGGGAAGGGGGAGTGATTGGGGAGGGGGTGTTGATGGGGAAGGGGGAGTGATTGGGGAGGGGGTGTTGATGGGGAGGGGGTGTTAATGGGGAGGGGGAGTGATTGGGGAGGGGGTGTTGATGGGGAGGGGGGAGTGATTGGGGAGGGGGGTGTTGATGGGGAGGGGGAGTGATTGGGGAGAGGGAGTGATTGGGGAGGGGGTGTTGATGGGGGCGGAGTGATTGATGGGGGCGGAGTGATTGGGGAGGGGGAGTGATTGGGGGAGGGGGAGTGATTGGGGAGGGGGAGTGATTGGGGAGGGGGTGTTGTTGGGGAGTGGGAGTGATTGGGGAGGGGGAGTGATTGGGGAGGGGGTGTTGATGGGAAGGGGGAGTGATTGGGGAGGGGCAGTGATTGGGGAGGGGTGTTGATGGGGCGGAGTGATTGGGGAGTGGGTGTTGATGGGGTGGGGGAGTGATTGGGGAGGGGGAGTGATTGGGGAGGGGGGAGTGATTGGGGAGGGGGGAGTGATTGGGGAGGGGGTGTTGATGGGGAGAGGGAGTGATTGGGGAGGGGAGTGATTGGGGAGAGGGAGTGATTGGGAGGGGGAGTGATTGGGGAGGGGGTTTTGATGGGGAGGGGGAGTGATTGGGAGGGGGTTTTGATGGGGAGGGGGAGTGATTGGGGAGGGGGAGTGATTGGGGAGGGGGAGTGATTGGGGAGGGGGTGTTGATGGGGAGTGGAGTGATTGGGGAGGGGGTGTTGATGGGGAGGGGGACTGATTGGGGAGGGGGTGTTGATGGGGAAGGGGGAGTGATTGGGGAGGGGGGAGTGATTGGGGAGGGGGAGTGATTGTGGAGGGGGGTGTTGTTGGGGAGGGGGGTGTTGATGGGGAGAGGGGAGTGATTGGGGTGGGGGGAGTGATTGGGGAGGGCGGTGTTGATCGGAAGGGGGAGTGATTGGGGAGGGGTGTTGATGGGGAGGGGGTGTTAATGGGGAGGGGGAGTGATTGGGGAGGGGGTGTTGATGGGGAGGGGGAGTGATTGGGAGGGGAGGGGGAGTGATTGGAGAGGGGGAGTGATTGGGGAGGGGTGTTGATGGGAAGGGGGAGTGATTGGGGAGGGGGTGTTGATGGGGAGGGGGTGTTAATGGGGAGGGGGAGTGATTGGGGAGGGGGTGTTGATGGGGAGGGGGTGTTAATGGGGAGGGGGGAGTGATTGGGGAGGGGGTGTTGATGGGGAGGGGGAGTGATTGGGGAGAGGGAGTGATTGGGGAGGGGGTGTTGATGGGGAGGGGGAGTGATTGGGGAGAGGGAGTGATTGGGGAGGGGGGTGTTAATGGGGAGGGGAGTGATTGGGGAGGGGGGTGTTAATGGGAGGGGGAGTGATTGGGGAGGGGGGGTGTTAATGGGGAGGGGGTGTTGATGGGGAGGGGAGTGATTGGGGAGGGGGGTGTTAATGGGGAGGGGGAGTGATTGGGGAGGGGGGTGTTAATGGGGAGGGGGAGTGATTGGGGAGGGGGGTGTTAATGGGGAGGGGAGTGATTGGGGAGGGGGTGTTAATGGGGAGGGGGTGTTGATGGGAAGGGGGTGTTGATGGGGAGGGGGGGAAGAGATCGAGAGGTCGTCATCAGCACTGCAGTGAAGCCGGGAGGAGCACTCCTGCTATTTGTTTTGAAGACTTACGTTGTTTGGCCGCCGGCCTCCAGCAGTCCCTTTCAGGACCATTGTTGGTCTGCGTGCAGACCAGGTTGTCCCAATGCTGGCTCCATTCAGTGCAGCCAATATGCAAAGGGCTAAACATCAGTTTCAGGCATGGGTCCTGGACACCTATACTGGAACCTTTACCAATATGGCGGGCGGTGAACTTCGAGCATGGAATCTGTGCACGCTCCGTCTGCCATACTGGAACATTAGGCACCCGTTTCCTGCCTGAAAAGCAATGAATTTCTCGGCCAATATATCAGCTGCCCTGAGATGAGGGACATGTACTGCCCAGTGTAGCACAGTGCGACAAGGATCAGATCAGATCTGAGGTTTCATGCCCAGTCCGTGCTGTAATTGCAGTGCTGTCTGTGGGGTCTTGCTGTGTAATAATTGGCTGTCTATAACAGTCACTGCGTTTCATAGTAGTTCAATGTGTCTGAAGCATGTTGGGATGTTACTGAGAGATGTGATAAAGAGTCTACAAATGCAAATTGTTCCCAACCACACTGCATTCAGCCATTTTCTATTTCCTGTGATTTCAACCATCGATTGTTAGTTATTTTCTTACAGAGGTTTAGAATATTCCCCTGCCGACCGTCCCCATCCTCCTTGTTCCCAACATCCACATTGGAGCTGGGAGCAACGAGATTGTGAAGGTCACATCACAGAGAGGAGCTGGTCAAGGCCACAAGGCTGGCCGACTGCACAGTAAGGGTTAATAGGCATGTTCGGGTTGTGCAGATACCAGTGGGGCCTCCGACTCTGAGAATAACAACTCGCTCCAAGTCACTGGGAGTAAAGTCATTCCTGGAAAATCAACAAACGTTTCTCCACTGCAACCTTTGATTTGTGAATGTCGCTCTCATCAAACAGAGAAATGTTCATGCTGGGGAATGGAACACATTCGGTGTCCCTGAGCAAGTCCAGCACGGGTTAGATACAGAGTAAAGCTCCCTTCACACTGTCCCATCAAACACTCCCAGGGCAGGTACAGGGTTAGATACAGAGTAAAGCTCCCTCTGCACTGTCCCATCAAACACTCCCAGGGCAGGTAGAGGGTTAGATACAGAGTAAAGCTCCCTCTACACTGTCCCATCAAACACTCCCAGGGCAGGTACAGGGTTAGATACAGAGTAAAGCTCCCTCTACACTGTCCCATCAAACACTCCCAGGGCAGGTACAGGGTTAGATACAGAGTAAAGCTCCCTCTACACTGTCCCATCAAACACTCCCAGGGCAGGTACAGGGTTAGATACAGAGTAAAGCTCCCTCTACACTGTCCCATCAAACACTCCCAGGGTCAGGTACAGGTTAGATACAGAGTAAAGCTCCCTCTGCACTGTCCCATCAAACACTCCCAGGGCAGGTACAGGGTTAGATACAGAGTAAAGCTCCCTCTACACTGTCCCATCAAACACTCCCAGGGCAGGTACAGGATTTGATACAGAGTAAAGCTCCCTCTGCACTGTCACATCAAACACTCCCAGGACTATTTTGGGTGTATTTATCAGCCTGCCTTTCCAAACCACTGAGTCTGATCTGAAGCATCAAAGCCTGGAATTTCTGAAGAATCCAAATCAGATTAAGCAACTATGTAAACAAGTAATTATGATCATAGTTTTCATACGAATGCTGCAAAATGTCATTTACTGGTGTACAAGAGCTGGTATAGTATATCGATGACAGTAAATAGATATGTTGTGTTTCTGTTCTCATTCACTTTGCTGTTGTTGTTTCATAAATAAGTCTGATAGTTAAAGCACAGAACATGGTGTGTGGTGATGGGGAATGTTACTCCTGAATTATTCAAAGGCAGGGGGGTTGCAGGGAGGCAGAGGATAGAAGCAGTAAGAGAAAACAGCGCATTGGGTCATTATCCAGGACATGTTATAAATTTCCCCAAGACATCGAACATGTGGGGAGTTGAGTCATCTGAAACACGGAATCCATCGGTATCTCCAACGAAAAGGGGAGAAGATCCCAAAAAAACAACCATTGGCTTTCGTTGAGATGTTAATGTCAGAGGTTTTTGGAGTCAAGAATTCAGCTTCCACACAATGTGGGAAAATTGGAGTCTCTCAAACCTTCCAGCTCCTTCCAACTGCTTCGAAGGAGGTTATTTTCAGTTTAAGCCCCGCAGTGCCTGTAGCCTCTGGCCCTCACTGAACACATGACTTTCCCACAGGGGTTTTGAAGTTTTGAATGAAAGGTTAGACGGAACTGCTAATGGTTTCCATTTTGTCTGTCAGGAGTAATGCTCATTCTCTGTTCACTGCACTTAATTATGGAAGTTCATTCCAGTTCGATCAATATTGTCCTCTTTCTCATTGTTACGGTTCACCCGTTTCTGTTTGTGAGTGGCGTCTGTCAATCAAACTGACGGGTGTAACAGGATTTCCTCCCGTCCCGATTTGTGCCTCAAGAATTCAGTCATCTTGGTCACATGGCGGAAACCAGCCAATCATTGTGAGTCTGTACTCATGACCGTTTTGACACTTCTCAACCAGCGAACAAGCTATTTGACGAGCAGTGAGTCGAGCTATGAGTGAGGAGGCCGGAACGCCATTTTGCAAACCCTGGGTTCCAGACTGTGATCTCACTGTTCTCCTGGACTGGACATGTGAAAAAGGGTAGGACCTTTTCAGGGCCAAGGTGAGGGCCCATTCACCAAGTTTGGCCTTGAGCCGCCTCAGTGTGAAATGTTGAATGTCGCAACACTGGCTCAGAAATCCAGAGGTCCGAGATGGATATGAGGAAGATTTGAGGGGACACACCAATGTGAAAATGGAAGAGCAAATTCTTCAGCCTTCACCTTGTGTTCAGGGTCAGCAACTCTGTTTGGACAGGAGGTTTCATCACATGACCTGCTGCCTCCAACTGCCCTGCCCCCACTCTCCCGCCATTGGTCGCCCCACATGTCCATCCTCGCGAAGAACCACCTTCCCGCTCCAATTGGAAGGCGAACAAACTCTTTGTTACCTGATTGGATGATTTTTTTCCTATCTCCAATATTTTTATAACCAATGAACAAAAGCGTTCAAAGAAAATGAAAAACACACAATTTTTTAAACGTCCCGATGATGTTTCTCTTGGGTGTTGCTCGCAGTGTCCTGGAGATTAACCTTTCATTCCTGGAGACTCCAGGACAATCCGGCAGAGTTGGAAATCCTCTGTTGCTCTGTTTGCATGAATTTCAGTCTGATAGTTTAAGGTATTGCACACATTATCAGAAGCTCAGTCCTGCATTAACCCACGATACAAAGGCGTCGGAATGAAGGTTTTTATTCAAAAGAAGATGTCTCCCAACATTGGCAGACGAATCCTGCTTCCTTGACATGAAAGTGGTTTGTTATTGAGAACGGCTGGTGTCTCCTGTGGAGCTTCACACATTGTTATGAATCGACACCTTTACAATCCCACAACAGAGGTGAGGAATGTGGCAGCCCATGTCCTGAAGTGAAAACAGGCTCCTGGAGTGCCGAGACCACAATGGTGTGAAGTACTTTATCATTCGGAATTTATTCAGCTGCTCTACTTTGGAGCAGACACGTTGGATCTGAGCTGTGGTGCCTTTACTCCTCGTGCTTTCTGCTGGTACCACTTTCTGCAAATTGGACTAAAATTCAATCAGATCTTTTGCCTCAGGTTATCTGAGGTCATTGATTGTTTTCTGACAATCATGTGGAGTTTGATGAAGCTGAGAATCCAGGGTGAATCTTTGAGCGACCCCATGCCACCAGCAGGACCCGGACATGACCAACGCACACCCGGAGAATCACTGACAGCACGTCCGTGACTTTCTGCTGTGTTCTGGCTGCAGAGCCTTGCAAAACCAGTGGAGCCGATGTTTTCTGACCCTGCATTTGTGCACAGTTTTAGATATGGGCTGGCAGCAGTTGAAGTATCTCACTGCAGGAGAGGACTCCGAACATTTACTCCCAGATGTTTTATTGCCGCAGCAGTGACAGCTGGAGCTTGGCACTGTCGGATCTACACCGATAAACAGCTGGAGATACAGGCGACAAAAGGCAGAGTTCAGCCAAGGCACAAGTGGCTTTCGGATAAGGATAAGGTCAGGAGAATAAACTCGTTCACACTCGTTGCACTAAACATGTTCACACGCGTTACATTAAACCCATTCGCATGCATTACACTAAAGTCACGCACCATACGAAGCCCATTCATATGTGTTACACTAAACACGTTCACATGCATTACACCAATGCTGTTCACACACATTACACCAAACCCATTCACATGCATTGCACTAAACTCATTCAACAAGTGTAACACGAAACCGTTCACACACGTCACTCGAAACTCATTCACACGTATTGCACGAAAACCATTCAATTGTATTACACGAAGCTTGTTCACAGCATTACACTAAACCGTTCACTAACCTTAGACGAAACTCGTTCACAAGTGTTACATTAAACCTGTACACAAGGGTTACACTAAACCCATTCACACGCATTACACCAATGCCGCTCACACGTCACACGAAACCCGATCACACACATTACACTAAACCCGTTCACAGCATGACACGAATCCCGTTCACACACATGTAAACAATTTTACAACACCAAGTTATAGTCCAGCAATTTTATTTGAAATTCACAAGCTTTCGGAGGCTTTCTCATTCCTCAGGTGAATGTTGTGGAATAACTTGGTGTAAAATTGTTTACAATTGTCAACCCCAGTCCATCACCGGCATTTCCACATCATGTTCACACACATGACACGAAACACATTCAAATACATTACACCAAACCCGATCACACAAATTACACGAAACCCCGTCACACACATTACATTAAAACCATTCACACACATTACACTAAACCCATTCACATACATTACACTAAACCCGTTCACACACATTACACTAAACCCGTTCACACACATTACACTAAACCCGTTCACAGCATTACACTAAACACATTCACATGCGTGATACGAAACCCATTCACAAGCGTTACACTAAACCCGTTCACAAGCATTACACTAAACCCCGTCACATACATTACACTAAACCCGTTCACACACATTACACTAAACCCATTCACACACATTACACGAAACCCGTTCACATACATTACATTAAAACCATTCACACACATTACACTAAACCCATTCACATACATTACACTAAACCCATTCACATACATTACACTAAACCCGTTCACATACATTACACTAAACCCGTTCACATACATTACACTAAACCCCGTCACACACATTACACTAAACCCGTTCACATACATTACACTAAACCCATTCACATACATTACACGAAACCCGTTCACATACATTACATTAAAACCATTCACACACATTACACTAAACCCATTCACACACATTACACTAAACCCATTCACATACATTACACTAAACCCCGTCACATACATTACACGAAACCCGTTCACATACATTACACTAAACCCGTTCACACACATTACACGAAACCCGTTCACATACATTACATTAAAACCATTCACACACATTACACTAAACCCATTCACACACATTACACTAAACCCATTCACATACATTACACTAAACCCGTTCACATACATTACACGAAACCCGTTCACATACATTACACTAAACCCATTCACATACATTACACTAAACCCCGTCACACACATTACACTAAACCCGTTCACATACATTACACTAAACCCGTTCACATACATTACATTAAACCCGTTCACATACATTACACTAAACCCGTTCACATACATTACACTGAACCCGTTCACACACATTACACGAAACCCGTTCACACACATTACACTAAAACCATTCACACACATTACACTAAACCTGTTCGCATACATTACACTAAACCCGTTCACACGCGTTACACTAAACCTGTTCACATACATTACACGAAACACGTTCACACACATTACATTAAAACCATTCCCACACATTACACGAAAACCGTTCACACACATTACACTAAACCCGTTCACACGCATTACGCAAAACCTGTTCACACACATAACACTAAACCCGTTCACACGCATTACGCAAAACCTGTTCACACACATAACACTAAACCCGTTCACATGCATTACGCAAAACCCATTCACACACATTACATGAAACCCGTTTACATACATGACACGAAAACCGTTAACGCACATTGCACTAAACCCGTTCACATACATCACAGGAAACACATTCACATGCATTACAATAAACCCGTTCACATGAATTACACTAAGCCTGTTCACATACATTACATGAAACCCATTCACATGCATTACAATAAACCCGTTCACACAGATGACACTAAACCCATTCACACACATTACACGAAACACGTTCACACGCATGACACTAAACCCATTCACATGCGTGACACGAAACCCATTCACCCGCGTTACACTCATCCCGTTCACATACATTGCACGAAACACGTTCACGCCCGTTACATTAAACCCGTTCACATGCATGCCACGAAACCCGTTCACAAGCATTATGCAAAACCCGTTCACACACATTACACGAAACCCATTCACATACATTACACTAAACCCGTTCACACGCATTACACTAAACCCGTTCACACGCATTACACTAAACCCATTCACACACATTACACGAAACCCGTTCACACGCATTACACTAAACCCATTCACATACATTACATTAAACCCGTTCACACACATTACACTAAAACCATTCACATACATTACATTAAACCCGTTCACACACATTGCACGAAATCCGATCACACATATTACACTAAACACGTTTACAGCATTACACTAAACCCGTTCACATAGATTACACGAAACCCGATCACACACATTACACTAAACACGTTTACAGCATTACACTAATCCCGTTCACACACATTGCACTAATCCCGTTCACACATATTACACCAAACCCGTTCACACATATTACACAAATCGCATTCACACACATTGCACTAAACCCGTTCACACACATTACACTAATCCCGTTCGCACACATTACACAAAACCCGTTCACATACTTTACACGAAACCCGATCACATGCATTACTCTAAACCCGTTCACATGCATTACACTAAACCCGTTCACACACATTACACGAAACCCATTCACATGCATTAAACTAAACCCGTTCACACGCATTACACTAAACCCGTTCACACGCATTACACGAAACCCGTTCACACACATTACATTAAACACATTCACATACATTACACGAAACCCGTTCACATACATTACACTAAACCCATTCACATACATTACACTAAACCCATTCACATACATTACACAAAACCCATTCACACACATTACACCAAACCCATTCACAAACATTACACTAAACCCGTTCACATACATTACATTAAAACCATTCACATACACTACACCAAACCCGTTCACATACATTACACTAAACCCGTTCACAAACAATACATTAAAACCATTCACACACATTACATTAAACCCATTCACATACATCACACTAAACCCATTCACGTACATTACACTAAACCCGTTCACATACATTACACTAAACCCATTCATATACATTACATTAAAACCATTCACATACATTACATTAAAACCATTCACACACATTACACCAAACCCGTTCACATACATTACACTAAACCCGTTCACATACATTACATTAAAACCATTCACACACATTACACCAAACCCGTTCACATACATTACACCAAACCCGTTCACAAACATTACACGAAACCCCTTCACATACATTACATTAAACCCATTCACATACATTACACCAAACCCGTTCACATACATTACACTAAACCCGTTCACACACATTACATTAAAACCATTCACACACATTACACTAAACCCCTTCACATACATTACATTAAACCCATTCAAATACATTACACCAAACCCGTTCACATACATTACACTAAACCCGTTCACACACATTTCATTAAAACCATTCACACACATTACACTAAACCCATTCACATACATTACACTAAACCCATTCACACACATTACACTAAACCCATTCACACACATTACATTAAACCCATTCACACACATTACACTAAACCCATTCACATACATTACACTAAACCCATTCACATACATTACATTAAAACCATTCACATACATTACACCAAACCCGTTCACAAACATTACACTAAACCCGTTCACAAACATTACACTAAACCCATTCACACACATTACATTAAAACCATTCACACACATTACACTAAACCCCTTCACATACATTACATTAAACCCATTCAAATACATTACACCAAACCCGTTCACATACATTACACTAAACCCGTTCACACACATTTCATTAAAACCATTCACACACATTACACTAAACCCATTCACATACATTACACTAAACCCATTCACACACATTACACTAAACCCATTCACACACATTACATTAAACCCATTCACACACATTACACGAAACCCATTTACACACATTACACTAAACCCATTCACATACATTACACTAAACCCATTCACATACATTACATTAAAACCATTCACATACATTACACCAAACCCGTTCACAAACATTACACCAAAACCGTTCACAAACATTACACTAAACCCGTTCACATACATTACATTAAAACCATTCACATACATTACACTAAACCCGTTCACATACATTACACTAAACCCATTCACATACATTACATTAAAACCATTCACACACATTACACTAAACCCGTTCACATACATTACATTAAAACCATTTACACACATTACACCAAACCCGTTCACAAACATTACACTAAACCCGTTCACATACATTACATTAAAACCATTCACATACATTACACTAAACCCGTTCACATACATTACACTAAACCCATTCACATACATTACATTAAAACCATTCACACACATTACACTAAACCCGTTCACATACATTACACTAAACCCATTCACATACACTACACTAAACCCATTCACATACATTACATTAAAACCATTCACACACATTACACTAAACCCGTTCACATACATTACACTAAACCCATTCACATACATTACACTAAACCAGTTCACATACATTACACTAAACCCATTCACATACATTACACTAAACCCATTCACATACATTACACTAAACCCATTCACATACATTACATTAAAACCATTCACACACATTACACTAAACCCGTTCACATACATGACACTAAACCCATTCACATACATTACATTAAAAATATTCACACACATTACACTAAACCCATTCACATACATTACATTAAAACCATTCACACACATTACACTAAACCCATTCACATACATTACATTAAACCCATTCACATGCATTACACTAAACCCATTCACATACATTACATTAAACCCATTCACACACATTACACCAAACCCGTTCACATACATTACACTAAACCCGTTCACATACATTACACTAAACCCATTCACATACATTACACTAAACCCATTCACATACATTACATTAAAACCATTCACATACATTACATTAAAAATATTCACACACATTACACTAAACCCATTCATATACATTACACTAAACCCATTCACACACATTACACAAAACCCATTCACATACATGACATTAAAACCATTCACACACATTACACTAAACCCATTCACATACATTACATTAAAACCATTCACACACATTACACTAAAACCATTCACACACATTACACTGAAACCATTCACACACATTACACTAAAACCATTCACACACATTACACTAAACCCATTCACACACATTACACTAAAACCATTCACACACATTACACTAAACCCATTCACACACATTACACAAAACCCATTCACATACATTACATTAAACCCATTTACACACATTACACTAAACCCATTCACATACATTACATTAAACCCATTCACATACATTACATTAAAACCATTCACACACATTACACTAAACCCATTCACATACATTACATTAAACCCATTCACACACATTACACAAAACCCGTTCACACACATTACATTAAACCCATTCACATACATTACACTAAACCCATTCACATACATTACATTAAACCCATTCACACACATTACACTAAACCCATTCACACACATTACACTAAACCCATTCACATACATTACATTAAACCCATTCACATACATTACACTAAACCCATTCACATACATTACATTAAACCGATTCACACACATTACACAAAACCCGTTCACACATATTACACAAAACCCATTCACACACATCACATTAAACCCGTTCACATACATTGCACAAAACCTGTTCACATGCATTACACTAAACCCGTTGACATACATTACTCTAAACCCGTTCACATGCATTACACTAAACCCGTTCACACACATTACACGAAACCCATTCACATGCATTAAACTAAACCCGTTCACACGCATTACACTAAACCCGTTCACACGCATTACACGAAACCCGTTCACACACATTACATTAAACACATTCACATACATTACACGAAACCCGTTCACATACATTACACTAAACCCGTTCACATACATTACATTAAAACCATTCACACACATTACACCAAACCCATTCACAAACATTACACTAAACCCGTTCACATACATTACATTAAAACCATTCACATACACTACACCAAACCCGTTCACATACATTACACAAAACCCATTCACACACATTACACCAAACCCATTCACAAACATTACACTAAACCCGTTCACATACATTACATTAAAACCATTCACATACACTACACCAAACCCGTTCACATACATTACATTAAACCCGTTCACAAACAATACATTAAAACCATTCACACACATTACATTAAACCCATTCACATACATCACACTAAACCCATTCACGTACATTACACTAAACCCGTTCACATACATTACACTAAACCCATTCATATACATTACACTAAACCCATTCACATACATTACATTAAAACCATTCACATACATTACATTAAAACCATTCACACACATTACACCAAACCCGTTCACATACATTACACTAAACCCGTTCACATACATTACATTAAAACCATTCACACACATTACACCAAACCCGTTCACATACATTACACCAAACCCGTTCACAAACATTACACGAAACCCCTTCACATACATTACATTAAACCCATTCACATACATTACACCAAACCCGTTCACATACATTACACTAAACCCGTTCACACACATTACATTAAAACCATTCACACACATTACACTAAACCCCTTCACATACATTACATTAAACCCATTCAAATACATTACACCAAACCCGTTCACATACATTACACTAAACCCGTTCACACACATTTCATTAAAACCATTCACACACATTACACTAAACCCATTCACATACATTACACTAAACCCATTCACACACATTACACTAAACCCATTCACACACATTACATTAAACCCATTCACACACATTACACTAAACCCATTCACATACATTACACTAAACCCATTCACATACATTACATTAAAACCATTCACATACATTACACCAAACCCGTTCACAAACATTACACTAAACCCGTTCACAAACATTACACTAAACCCATTCACACACATTACATTAAAACCATTCACACACATTACACTAAACCCCTTCACATACATTACATTAAACCCATTCAAATACATTACACCAAACCCGTTCACATACATTACACTAAACCCGTTCACACACATTTCATTAAAACCATTCACACACATTACACTAAACCCATTCACATACATTACACTAAACCCATTCACACACATTACACTAAACCCATTCACACACATTACATTAAACCCATTCACACACATTACACGAAACCCATTCACACACATTACACTAAACCCATTCACATACATTACACTAAACCCATTCACATACATTACATTAAAACCATTCACATACATTACACCAAACCCGTTCACAAACATTACACCAAAACCGTTCACAAACATTACACTAAACCCGTTCACATACATTACATTAAAACCATTCACATACATTACACTAAACCCGTTCACATACATTACACTAAACCCATTCACATACATTACATTAAAACCATTCACACACATTACACTAAACCCGTTCACATACATTACATTAAAACCATTTACACACATTACACCAAACCCGTTCACAAACATTACACTAAACCCGTTCACATACATTACATTAAAACCATTCACATACATTACACTAAACCCGTTCACATACATTACACTAAACCCATTCACATACATTACATTAAAACCATTCACACACATTACACTAAACCCGTTCACATACATTACACTAAACCCATTCACATACACTACACTAAACCCATTCACATACATTACATTAAAACCATTCACACACATTACACTAAACCCGTTCACATACATTACACTAAACCCATTCACATACATTACACTAAACCAGTTCACATACATTACACTAAACCCATTCACATACATTACACTAAACCCATTCACATACATTACACTAAACCCATTCACATACATTACATTAAAACCATTCACACACATTACACTAAACCCGTTCACATACATGACACTAAACCCATTCACATACATTACATTAAAAATATTCACACACATTACACTAAACCCATTCACATACATTACATTAAAACCATTCACACACATTACACTAAACCCATTCACATACATTACATTAAACCCATTCACATGCATTACACTAAACCCATTCACATACATTACATTAAACCCATTCACACACATTACACCAAACCCGTTCACATACATTACACTAAACCCGTTCACATACATTACACTAAACCCATTCACATACATTACACTAAACCCATTCACATACATTACATTAAAACCATTCACATACATTACATTAAAAATATTCACACACATTACACTAAACCCATTCATATACATTACACTAAACCCATTCACACACATTACACAAAACCCATTCACATACATTACATTAAAACCATTCACACACATTACACTAAACCCATTCACATACATTACATTAAAACCATTCACACACATTACACTAAAACCATTCACACACATTACACTGAAACCATTCACACACATTACACTAAAACCATTCACACACATTACACTAAACCCATTCACACACATTACACTAAAACCATTCACACACATTACACTAAACCCATTCACACACATTACACAAAACCCATTCACATACATTACATTAAACCCATTTACACACATTACACTAAACCCATTCACATACATTACATTAAACCCATTCACATACATTACATTAAAACCATTCACACACATTACACTAAACCCATTCACATACATTACATTAAACCCATTCACACACATTACACAAAACCCGTTCACACACATTACATTAAACCCATTCACATACATTACACTAAACCCATTCACATACATTACATTAAACCCATTCACACACATTACACTAAACCCATTCACACACATTACACTAAACCCATTCACATACATTACATTAAACCCATTCACATACATTACACTAAACCCATTCACATACATTACATTAAACCGATTCACACACATTACACAAAACCCGTTCACACACATTACACAAAACCCATTCACACACATCACATTAAACCCGTTCACATACATTGCACAAAACCTGTTCACATGCATTACACTAAACCCGTTGACATACATTACACTAAACCCGTTCACATGCATTACACTAAACCCGTTGACATACATTACACTAAACCCTTTCACATGCATTGCACTAAATCCGTTCACACGCATCACACTAAGCCCATTCACACGCGTGACACTGAACACGTTCACACGCGTTACACTAAACCCGTTCACACGCATTACACTAAACCCGTTCACACGCATCACACTAAACCCACTCACACGCGTTACACTAAACCCGTTCACACACATTACACTCAACCCATTCACACGCATCACACAAAACCCGTTCACACGGCTTGCTCCAAACCCGTTCACATGCACAACAATAAACCAGTTCACATACATTACACGAAACCCGTTCACATGCATTAAACTAAACTCGTTCACACACATGACATTAAACCCGTTTACACACATTACACCAAACCCATTCACAAACATTACACTAAACCCATTCACACACATTACATTAAACCCATTCACAAACATTACACTAAACCCATTCACACACATAACACTAAACCCATTCACACGCATTACACTAAACCCATTCACACACATTACATTAAACCCGTTCACATACATTACAATAAACCCATTCACATGCATTACACAAAACCCATTCACACGCATCACACTAAACCCGTTCACATGCATTACACTAAACCCGTTCACACACATTACAATAAACCCATTCACATGCATTACACTAAACTCGTTCGCATGCATTACACAAAACCCATTCACACGCATCACACTAAAACCATTCACACGCATTACATTAAACCCGTTCACACACATTACACTAAACCCCTTCACATACATTACATTAAACCCATTCACATACATTACACCAAACCCGTTCACATACATTACACTAAACCCGTTCACACACATTTCATTAAACCCATTCACATGCATTACACTAAACCCATTCACATACATTACATTAAACCCATTCACACACATTACACCAAACCCGTTCACATACATTACACTAAACCCGTTCACATACATTACACTAAACCCATTCACATACATTACACTAAACCCATTCACATACATTACATTAAAACCATTCACATACATTACATTAAAAATATTCACATATATTACACTAAACCCGTTCACATACATGACATTAAAAATATTCACACACATTACACTAAACCCATTCATATACATTACACTAAACCCATTCACACACATTACACAAAACCCATTCACATACATTACATTAAAACCATTCACACACATTACACTAAACCCATTCACATACATTACATTAAAACCATTCACACACATTACACTAAAACCATTCACACACATTACACTAAAACCATTCACACACATTACACTAAAACCATTCACACACATTACACTAAACCCATTCACACACATTACACTAAAACCATTCACACACATTACACTAAACACATTCACATACATTACACAAAACCCGTTCACACACATTACATTAAACCCATTCACATACATTACATTAAACCGATTCACACACATTACACAAAACCCGTTCACACACATTACACAAAACCCATTCACACACATCACATTAAACCCGTTCACATACATTGCACAAAACCTGTTCACATGCATTACACTAAACCCGTTGACATACATTACACTAAACCCGTTCACATGCATTACACTAAACCCGTTCACATGCATTACACTAAACCCTTTCACATGCATTGCACTAAATCCGTTCACACGCATCACACTAAGCCCATTCACACGCGTGACACTGAACACGTTCACACGCGTTACACGAAACCCGTTCACACGCATTACACTAAACCCGTTCACACGCATCACACTAAACCCACTCACACGCGTTACACTAAACCCGTTCACACACATTACACTCAACCCATTCACACGCATCACACAAAACCCGTTCACACGGCTTGCTCCAAACCCGTTCACATGCACAACAATAAACCCGTTCACATACATTACACGAAACCCGTTCACATGCATGAAACTAAACCCGTTCACACACATGACATTAAACCCGTTTACACACATTACACCAAACCCATTCACAAACATTACACTAAACCCATTCACATACATTACACTAAACCCATTCTCATACATTACATTAAACCCATTCACAAACATTACACTAAACCCATTCACACACAGAACACTAAACCCATTCACACGCATTACACTAAACCCATTCACACACATTACGTTAAACCCGTTCACATACATTACACTAAACCCGTTCACATACATTACATTAAAACCATTCACACACATTACACTAAACCAGTTCATACACATTACACGAAACCCGTTCACACACATTACACTAAACCCTTTCACACACATTACTCAAAACCCGTTCACATGCATTACACGAAACCCGTTCACATAAATTACAATAAACCCGTTCACACACATTACTCAAAACCCGTTCACTTGCATTACACGAAAACCGTCACATACATTACAATAAACCCATTCACATGCATTACAATAAACCCGTTCACACGCATTACACTAAACCCATTCACATGCGTGACACGAAACCCATTCACACGCTTTACACTAAACCCATTCACATACATTACACTAAACCCGTTCACATACATTACACTAAACCCGTTCACATACATTACACTAAACCCATTCACACACATTACACTAAACCTGTTCACACACATTACACTAAACCCATTCACACACATGACACGAAACCCGTTCACACACATTACACCAAACCCGGTCACACACATTACACGAAACCCGTTCACACACATTACACTAAAACCATTCACATGCATTACACTAAACCCGTTCACACACATTACACTAAACCCGTTCACACACATTACACTAAACCCATTCACATGCATTACACTAAACCCGTTCACACACATTACACTAAACCCATTCACACACATTACACGAAACCCGTTCACACACATTACACTAAACCCATTCACACACATTACACTAAACCCGTTCACATGCATTACACGAAACCCGTTCACACACATTACACTAAACCCGTTCACACACATTACACACAACCCGTTCACACACATTACATTAAACCCATTCACACACATTACACTAATCCCGTTCACACACATTATACTAAACCCGTTCACATGCATTACACTAATCCCGTTCACACACATTATACTAAACCCGTTCACACACATTACACTAAACCCGTTGACACACATTACACTAAACCCGTTCACATGCATTACACTAAACCCGTTCACACACATTGCACTAAACCCGTTCACATGCATTACACTAAACCCGTTCACACACATTACACCAAACCCGTTCACACACATTACACTAAACCCGTTCACACACATTACACTAAACCCGTTCACACACATTGCACTAAACCCGTTCACACACATTACACTAAACCCGTTCACATGCATTACACTAAACACGTTCACATACATTACACTAAACCCGTTCACATGCATTACACTAAACACGTTCACATACATTACACTAAACACGTTCACATACATTACACTGAACCCGTTCACATGCATTACACTAAATCAGTTCACATGCATCACACTAAACCCGTTCACACACATTACACTAAACCCGTTCACACACATTACACTAAACCCGTTCACATGCATTACACTAAACCCATTCACATGCATTACACTAAACACGTTCACATACATTACACTAAACCCGTTCACATGCATTACACTAAACACGTTCACATACATTACACTAAACACGTTCACATACATTACACTAAACCCATTCACATACATTACACTAAACCCATTCACATACATTACATTAAAACCATTCACATACATTACATTAAAAATATTCACATATATTACACTAAACCCGTTCACATACATGACATTAAAAATATTCACACACATTACACTAAACCCATTCATATACATTACACTAAACCCATTCACACACATTACACAAAACCCATTCACATACATTACATTAAAACCATTCACACACATTACACTAAACCCATTCACATACATTACATTAAAACCATTCACACACATTACACTAAAACCATTCACACACATTACACTAAAACCATTCACACACATTACACTAAAACCATTCACACACATTACACTAAACCCATTCACACACATTACACTAAAACCATTCACACACATTACACTAAACACATTCACATACATTACACAAAACCCGTTCACACACATTACATTAAACCCATTCACATACATTACATTAAACCGATTCACACACATTACACAAAACCCGTTCACACACATTACACAAAACCCATTCACACACATCACATTAAACCCGTTCACATACATTGCACAAAACCTGTTCACATGCATTACACTAAACCCGTTGACATACATTACACTAAACCCGTTCACATGCATTACACTAAACCCGTTCACATGCATTACACTAAACCCTTTCACATGCATTGCACTAAATCCGTTCACACGCATCACACTAAGCCCATTCACACGCGTGACACTGAACACGTTCACACGCGTTACACGAAACCCGTTCACACGCATTACACTAAACCCGTTCACACGCATCACACTAAACCCACTCACACGCGTTACACTAAACCCGTTCACACACATTACACTCAACCCATTCACACGCATCACACAAAACCCGTTCACACGGCTTGCTCCAAACCCGTTCACATGCACAACAATAAACCCGTTCACATACATTACACGAAACCCGTTCACATGCATGAAACTAAACCCGTTCACACACATGACATTAAACCCGTTTACACACATTACACCAAACCCATTCACAAACATTACACTAAACCCATTCACATACATTACACTAAACCCATTCTCATACATTACATTAAACCCATTCACAAACATTACACTAAACCCATTCACACACAGAACACTAAACCCATTCACACGCATTACACTAAACCCATTCACACACATTACGTTAAACCCGTTCACATACATTACACTAAACCCGTTCACATACATTACATTAAAACCATTCACACACATTACACTAAACCAGTTCATACACATTACACGAAACCCGTTCACACACATTACACTAAACCCTTTCACACACATTACTCAAAACCCGTTCACATGCATTACACGAAACCCGTTCACATAAATTACAATAAACCCGTTCACACACATTACTCAAAACCCGTTCACTTGCATTACACGAAAACCGTCACATACATTACAATAAACCCATTCACATGCATTACAATAAACCCGTTCACACGCATTACACTAAACCCATTCACATGCGTGACACGAAACCCATTCACACGCTTTACACTAAACCCATTCACATACATTACACTAAACCCGTTCACATACATTACACTAAACCCGTTCACATACATTACACTAAACCCATTCACACACATTACACTAAACCTGTTCACACACATTACACTAAACCCATTCACACACATGACACGAAACCCGTTCACACACATTACACCAAACCCGGTCACACACATTACACGAAACCCGTTCACACACATTACACTAAAACCATTCACATGCATTACACTAAACCCGTTCACACACATTACACTAAACCCGTTCACACACATTACACTAAACCCATTCACATGCATTACACTAAACCCGTTCACACACATTACACTAAACCCATTCACACACATTACACGAAACCCGTTCACACACATTACACTAAACCCATTCACACACATTACACTAAACCCGTTCACATGCATTACACGAAACCCGTTCACACACATTACACTAAACCCGTTCACACACATTACACACAACCCGTTCACACACATTACATTAAACCCATTCACACACATTACACTAATCCCGTTCACACACATTATACTAAACCCGTTCACATGCATTACACTAATCCCGTTCACACACATTATACTAAACCCGTTCACACACATTACACTAAACCCGTTGACACACATTACACTAAACCCGTTCACATGCATTACACTAAACCCGTTCACACACATTGCACTAAACCCGTTCACATGCATTACACTAAACCCGTTCACACACATTACACCAAACCCGTTCACACACATTACACTAAACCCGTTCACACACATTACACTAAACCCGTTCACACACATTGCACTAAACCCGTTCACACACATTACACTAAACCCGTTCACATGCATTACACTAAACACGTTCACATACATTACACTAAACCCGTTCACATGCATTACACTAAACACGTTCACATACATTACACTAAACACGTTCACATACATTACACTGAACCCGTTCACATGCATTACACTAAATCAGTTCACATGCATCACACTAAACCCGTTCACACACATTACACTAAACCCGTTCACACACATTACACTAAACCCGTTCACATGCATTACACTAAACCCATTCACATGCATTACACTAAACACGTTCACATACATTACACTAAACCCGTTCACATGCATTACACTAAACACGTTCACATACATTACACTAAACACGTTCACATACATTACACTAAACCCGTTCACATGCATTACACTAAATCCGTTCACACGCATCACACAAAACCCATTCACACGCGTGACACGAAACCCGTTCATACACGTTACACTCAACCCGTTCACACACATTACATTAAAACCATTCACACACATTACACTAAACCCGTTCATACACATTACACTAAACCCGTTCATACACATTACACAAAACCCGTTCATACACATTACACTAAACCCGTTCATACACATTACACAAAACCCGTTCACACACATTACACTAAAACCGTTCACATACATTACACTAAACCCGTTCACACACATTGCACTAAACCCGTTCACATACATTACACGAAACCTGTTCACATGCATTACACTAAACCCGTTTACACGGCTTACACTAATCCCGTTCACACACATTACATTAAACCGTTCACATGCATTACACTGAACCCGTTCACATGCATTACACTAAACCCATTCACACACATTGCACTAAACCCGTTCACATACATTACACTAAACCCGTTCACATGCATTACACTAAACCCGTTCACACACATTACACTAAACCCGTTCACATACATTACACGAAACCCGTTCACACACATTACACTAAACCCGTTCACATACATTACAGTAAACCAGTTCACACACATTACACGAAACCCATTCACACGCATTGCACTAAACCTGTTGGATGGGGTACAGTGTGTGTGTGAGACGGTGGGGAGTTGGATGGGGTCCAGTGTGTGTGAGAGGGTGGGGAGTTGGATGGGGTACAGTGTGTGTGTGAGAGGGTGGGGAGTTGGATGGGGTACAGTGTGTGTGTGAGAGGGTGGGGAGTTGGATGGGGTACAGTGTGTGTGTGAGGGTGGGGAGTTGGATGGGGTACAGTGTGTGTGTGAGAGGGTGGGGAGTTGGATGGGGTACAGTGTGTGTGTGTGAGGGTGGGGAGTTGGATGGGGTACAGTGTGTGTGTGTGAGGGTGGGGAGTTGGATGGGGTACAGTTTGTGTGTGAGAGGGTGGGGAGTTGGATGGGGTACAGTGTGTGTGAGAGGGTGGGGAGTTGGATGGGGTACAGTGTGTGTGTGAGAGGGTGGGGAGTTGGATGGGGTACAGTGTGTGTGAGAGGGTGGGGAGTTGGATGGGGTACAGTGTGTGTGAGAGGGTGGGGAGTTGGATGGGGTACAGTGTGTGTGTGAGAGGGTGGGGAGTTGGATGGGGTACAGTGTGTGTGAGAGGGTGGGGAGTTGGATGGGGTACAGTGTGTGTGTGAGAGGGTGGGGGGTTGGATGGGGTACAGTGTGTGTGAGAGGGTGGGGAGTTGGATGGGGTACAGTGTGTGTGTGTGAGAGGGTGGGGAGTTGGATGGGGTACAGTGTGTGTGAGAGGGTGGGGAGTTGGATGGGGTACAGTGTGTGTGAGAGGGTGGGGAGTTGCATGGGGTACAGTGTGTGTGTGAGGGTGGGGAGTTGGATGGGGTACAGTGTGTGTGAGAGGGTGGGGAGTTGGATGGGGTACAGTGTGTGTGAGAGGGTGGGGAGTTGGATGGGGTACAGTGTGTGTGAGAGGGTGGGGAGTTGGATGGGGTACAGTGTGTGTGTGTGAGGGTGGGGAGTTGGATGGGGTACAGTGTGTGTGAGAGGGTGGGGAGTTGGATGGGGTACAGTGTGTGTGAGAGGGTGGGGAGTTGGATGGGGTACAGTGTGTGTGTGAGAGGGTGGGGAGTTGGATGGGGTACAGTGTGTGTGAGAGAGGGTGGGGAGTTGGATGGGGTACAGTGTGTGTGTGAGAGGGTGGGGAGTTGGATGGGGTACAGTGTGTGTGTGAGAGGGTGGGGAGTTGGATGGGGTACAGTGTGTGAGGTTGGGGAGTTGGATGGGGTACAGTGTGTGTGTGTGAGGGTGGGGAGTTGGATGGGGTACAGTGTGTGTGTGAGGGTGGGGAGTTGGATGGGGTACAGTGTGTGTGAGAGGGTGGGGAGTTGGGTGGGGTACAGTGTGTGTGAGAGGGTGGGGAGTTGGGTGGGGTACAGTGTGTGTGTGAGAGGGTGGGGAGTTGGATGGGGTACAGTGTGTGTGTGAGAGGGTGGGGAGTTGGATGGGGTACAGTGTGTGTGTGAGAGGGTGGGGAGTTGGATGGGGTACAGTGTGTGTGTGTGAGGGTGGGGAGTTGGATGGGGTACAGTGTGTGTGTGAGGGTGGGGAGTTGGATGGGGTACAGTGTGTGTGAGAGGGTGGGGAGTTGGGTGGGGTACAGTGTGTGTGAGAGGGTGGGGAGTTGGGTGGGGTACAGTGTGTGTGTGAGAGGGTGGGGAGTTGGATGGGGTACAGTGTGTGTGTGAGAGGGTGGGGAGTTGGATGGGGTACAGTGTGTGTGTGAGGGTGGGGAGTTGGATGGGGTACAGTGTGTGTGAGAGGGTGGGGAGTTGGATGGGGTACAGTGTGTGTGTGAGAGGGTGGGGAGTTTGATGGGGTACAGTGTGTGTGTGAGAGGGTGGGGAGTTGGATGGGGTACAGTGTGTGTGTGAGAGGGTGGGGAGTTGGATGGGGTACAGTGTGTGTGTGAGAGGGTGGGGAGTTGGATGGGGTACAGTGTGTGTGAGAGAGGGTGGGGAGTTGGATGGGGTACAGTGTGTGTGTGAGAGGGTGGGGAGTTGGATGGGGTACAGTGTCTGTGTGAGAGGGTGGGGAGTTTGATGGGGTACAGTGTGTGTGTGAGAGGGTGGGGAGTTGGATGGGGTACAGTGTGTGTGAGAGGGTGGGGAGTTGGATGGGGTACAGTGTGTGTGAGAGAGGGTGGGGAGTTGGATGGGGTACAGTGTGTGTGTGAGAGGGTGGGGAGTTCGATGGGGTACAGTGTGTGTGTGAGAGGGTGGGGAGTTCGATGGGGTACAGTGTGTGTGAGAGGGTGGGGAGTTGGATGGGGTACAGTGTGTGTGTGAGAGGGTGGGGAGTTTGATGGGGTACAGTGTGTGTGAGAGGGTGGGGAGTTTGATGGGGTACAGCGACTGTGTGATCTGAGGCTGGATTGTGGGATTGAATGTGGGTGAGTGTGAGTGTTGAGGTCATGTTTGGTGAACTGATATTCTATTTGATCTGTTGAAAATCCCACATTCATTTCGTGTTCCCTTTATTCGCTTAAAATTCTCTTAATCAAAAAATAGAAAATTGCTTAAATGAACCAGAATGCATCATTTTATTGAAAAATCCACCACCAATTTTGTTCCTCCAAGATTCAGCTTTGCATGTCCCGATGTTTCTCTGCTCTCGTCGAGGTTGAGCAACTTTGTGTATCCCAAGCGATTGAGGTCCCCAGCCCATGGAACGATTTGTTTTCATTTGTCTGGGCTGTTCCCGTGTCCTCAGCTTTTTGGATATTTTGGTCAGTATCCAGGTTCAGCACCATTTTTCCACAGCAAGAATTTTGGAATGAGTTTGGTGTCATGCTCCATCTCTCCTCGAGCAAAGAAATATCAGTGCATGAAAGGCTGAACCTTGTTTTAAAGAATAGTGTGAATAAAAAGGTATCTGAGATGGTTGGTGGTTAAGTGCTTCTGAGCTGGTTTTGGTCTTGTTTCTCCTTGGACTGTTAGCAATCGAAGAACACCTCACACTGGTCTTTGGTCCCATTTTCTCGCTGTGGACAGCAAGAGATAAACCTCATTGAGAGGCACAGGTCGGCGGGCTTTTTGAACCAGGAAGGCCGTGAGGCAAATCGGGTTTATTAACGAGGAGGCGGTGAGGGCATTCGCTGAGGCGAAGAGGTTGGAAATTCTGGAGGATAGTTGGAAGCCATCTTGTTTAAATCAACTGATGGGTGGTCGCATGGAATGTTGCACAAAGATACGTTGTACTGATTTAATTAAGTGAGTCTGTTCTATCTGTTTACCATTATGTGTTAAACTGTTCACCTTCCCTGTCCTGAGCTCCAGCCCCTGGTTATCGAGTTTGTCAACCACATCATGAATGTTCAGTTTATTGACGTTCTTTTCTTGCTGTGTCCGAACTTGCTGTCATGCAGTTTCTAAACTGTGGGCAAAGATTTCCTCTGTATTTGGCAGTGAACACTTGGAGCCCAGAGGAGGTCGCCCCATTGTTTGGAGTCTGGTTTTTTAATTGCCAAGCTGCGTTCTCATTGAATCCTATCATTTTATTCCATTCTGTCTCCGTTCCCACTGCACTTTGATCTGTTGGTTTCCCAGCTCCCCGTTTGAAAAGAACAATGATTTTTTTGCCCCGTCTCATTTGTTGTTCTCCTCCACCCTGCTCCTGCTCCATCTGAGTTTGTCCAGGGATTATTTCTGCTCAGGTCAGTGTTGCGGGAGTGGGGAAACTCCCTCTGGCCCCAAAGTGAAGCATTTGCATTTTGTGGTTCCACTAGAATTACCCACCAGGGAACATTTTCGTGAATGCATTTACAACATTTCGACACACAGCGCCCCAGAACCTTTGGTTCCAAAAATAGTCATGATGTGGAGATGCCGGTGATGGACTGGGGTGGACAAATGTAAGCAATCTTGCAACACCAGGTTATCCACAGCCTTCAACATGTCATCGACAACGCAAAATCGTCGAGCAGAAATTGATAGCCAAGTTCCGCACCCATGAGGACGGCCTCAACCGGGATCGTGGGTTCATGTCACGCTACACGTAACCCCACCAGCGAAAAAAAGTTATCTGTTTTTAATACAACTGGACATTCTCTCTCTCTCTCTCTCTGCCTTTCGGGTCTCTTTCTCTCTCTGTCTGTGTAATCTGACCCATTGTGTATTCAGTATACTGGGATGTAATGTTTTCCGTGGCTAACCTGTCTGAACACCAATGACACCTTTGATTGCTGTGACCGTCTCCCAGCCTAGTATGCATTTTTAGAACCTCACTCACCTGACGAAGGAGATAATCTCCGAAAGCTTGTGATTATCAAATAAAACTGTTGGACTATAACCTGGTGTTGTAAGATTCCTTACATTTGTCCAAAAATAGTGCCAGTCCTGGTTCAGTCGCCTCTGAGTAAGAGCATAAGCACAAGACCATAAGAGATAGGAGCAGGAGTAGGCCACTCGGCCCCTCGAGCCTGCTCTGCCATTTAATGAGATCATGGCTGATCTTCGACCTCAACTCCACTTTACCGCCCTTTCCCCATATCCTTGCTGATCAAAAATGTCTCTAACTCAGCCTTGAATGTATTCAATGACTCAGCCTCCACGGCTTTTTGGGGTAAAGAATTCCAAAGATTCACGACCCTTTGGGAGAAGAAATTCCTCCTCATTTCCATCTTGAACGGGCGACCCCTTATTCTGAGACTATGCCTCCCAGTTTTAGATTCCCCCATGAGGGGTAACATCCTCTCAGCATCTACCCTGTCGAGTCCCCTCAGAATCTTGTATGTTTCAGAAGTCAGAAGGTCATGGGTTCAAATAGGGAACTTTCCTCCAGAAATGGGTGGGAATCACACAGGAAAGAGATGGACTTCACACTAGAAAGGGGCAGGATTAGCACAAAACATTGGTAGTTGTGCAAATAACAGACACAGAGCTAAGAAATAACAAGGGGCAGAAAACACTGGTGGGAGTAGTTTATAGGCCCCCTATAGTAGTGTTGGACAGGGTATAAATCAGGAAATTAGAGGAGCATGTAATAAAGGTAATGCAATAATCGTGGGGGACTTTAATATTCATATATTCTGGGCAAACCAAATTGGCAAAAGTAGTTTGGAGGACGAGTTAGTGGAATGCATTCGAGACAGTTTTCTAGAACAATATGTCAAGGAACCAACTAGGAAACGGGCTATCTTAGATCTAGTATTGTGCAATGAAACGGGGTTAATTTGTAATCTTATAATAAACGATCCTCTGGGGAAGAGTGATCATAATATGATAGAATTTCATATTGAGTTTGAGAGTGATGTCGTTAAGTCCGAAATTAGGGTCTTAAATTTAAACAAAGCCAATTATGTAGGAATGAGGGGCGAGTTGGCTAAGGTAGATTGGGAAATTAGATTAAAAGATATGACTGTACATAAACAATGGCGAACATTTAAAGAAATAATTCATAATTCACAATAAATATACATTCCCTTGAGGAATAAAAACGCCATGGAAAAAGTGATCCATCCGTGGTTAACTAGAGAAGTTAAGGATAGTATTAGATTAAAAGAAGATGCTTACAATGTTGCCAAAAAGAGTAGTAAGCCTGAGGATTGGGAGGGTTTTAGAAACCAACAAAGGATGACCAAGAAATTGATAGAGAGGGAGAAAATAGAATATGAGAGTAAACTAGCAAGAAATATAAAAACAGATTGTAAGAGCTTCTACAAGTATGTAAAAAGGAAGAGATTAGCAAAAGTAAACGTTGGTCCCTCAGAGGCTGAGACAGGAGAAATTATAATGGGGAATCAGGAAATGGCAGAGACTTTAAACAAATATTTTGTATCTGTCTTCACACAAAAAACATACCGGAAATAATGGGGAACCAAGGGTCTAATGGGAGTGAGGAACTTAAAGTAATTAAGATTAATAAAGAAAAAGTACTGGAGAAATTAATGGGACTAAAAGCTGACAAATCCCCTGGACCTGATGGGCTACATCCTCAGGCATTAAAAGAAGAGGCTGCAGAGATAGTGGATGCATTGGTTGTGATCTTTCCTAGATTCTGGAACGTTCCCAGTGGATTGGAAGGTAGCAAATGTTACCCTGCTATTCAAGAAAGGAGGGAGAGAGAAAACAGGGAACTACAGGCCAGTTAGCCTGACATCAGTCATCGGGAAAATGCTGGAATCCATTATTAAGGAAGTGGTAACAGGGCACTTAGAAAATCTTAATATGATTAGGCAGAGTCAACATGGTTTTATGAAAGGGAAATCATGTTTGACAAATTTATTAGAGTTTTTTGAGGATGTAACTAGCAGGGTAGATAAAGGGGAACCAGTGGATGTAGTATATTTGGATTTTCAAAATGCATTCAATAAGGTGCCACATAAAAGGTTGTTACACAAGATAAGGTCTCATGGGATTGGGGGTAATATATCAGCATGGATAGAGGATTGGTTATTGGACAGAAAACAGAGAGTAGGGATAAACGGGTCATTCTCAGGTTGGCAGGCTGTAACTAGTGGGGTACCGCAAGGATTGGTGCTTGGGCCTCAGCTATTTACAATCTGTATTAATGATTTAGATGAGGGGACCGAGTGTAATGTATCCAAGTTTGCTGATGATACAAAGCTAGGTGGGAAAGTAAGCTGTGAGGAGGACACAAAGAGTCTGCAAAGGGATATAGACAGGTTAAGTGAATGGGCAAGAAGGTGGCAGACGGAGTATAATGTGGGGAAATGTGAGGTTATTCACTTTGGTGGGAAGAATAGAAAAACAGAATATTGTTTAAATGGTGAGAGACTAAGAAAGGTTGGTGTTCAGAGGGATTTGGGTGTCCTCGTACAAGAAACTGAGGAAAGTTAACATGCAGGTACAGCAAGCAATTAGGAAGGCAACTGGTATGTTGGCCTTTATTGCAAGGGGGTTGGAGTACAAGAGTAAGGAAGTCTTACTACAATTGTACAGGGCTTTAGTGAGACCTCACCTGGAGTACTGTGTACAGTTTTGGTCTCCTTATCTATGGAAGGATATACTTGCCTTAGAGGCAGTGCAACGAAGGTTCACTAGATTGATTCCTGGGATGAGAGGGTTGTCCTATGAGGAGAGATTGAGTAGAATGAGTCTATACTCTCTGGAGTTTAGAAGAATGAGAGGTAACCTCATTGAAATGTATAAAATTCTTCGAGGGCTTGACAGGGTAGATGCTGAGAGGCTGTTTCCTGGGCTGGAGAGTCTAGAACTAGGGGTCATAGTCTCAGGATAAGGGATGGGTCATTGAGGACCAAGATGAGGAGAAATTTCTTCACTCAGAGATTTGTGAATCTTTGGAATTCTCTACCCCAGAGGGCTGTGGATGCTCAGTCGTTGAGTATATTCAAGACTGAGAGCGATAGATTTTTGAACACTAAGGGAATCAAGGGACATGAGATAGGGCGAGAAAGTAGAGTTGAGGTCGAAGATCAGCCATGATCTTATTGAAGGGCGGAGCAGGCTCGAGGGGCCGAATGGCCAACTCCTGCTCTGCGTTCCTCCAATTCTGGCCTCTTGCGCTGCCCCGATTTTCTTCGTTCTACCATTGGCGGCCGTGCCTTCAGCTGCCTGGGCCCTAAGCTCTGGAATTCTCTCCCTGAAACTCTCTCCCTCTCTCTCCTTCTTTCAGACGCTCCTTAAAACCTACCTCTTTGGCCAAGCTTTTGGTCACCTGTCCAAATATCTCCTTATGTGGCTCGGTGTCAAATTTTGTTTGAAAACACTCCTGTGAAGCGCCTCGGGACGTTTTACTACGTTAAAGGCGCTATATAAATGCAAGTTGTTGTGTGACACTGTTTACTTATAAGTAATAGGAAAAATGTCATCACAATTGACCAGTGAGCTTTCAGAGTGATCACAGAGTAGGGTTGCCAACTCTCATTGGACGTATTCCTGGAGCTTTCATCACATAACCTCCAACTGTCCCGCCCCCACCCTCCCGCCATTGGGCGCCCGACACGTCAATCCTCGTGATGCCTGGCCAATTGGAAAGCGAACAGACTCTTCTGTACCCAATTGGATGATTCTTTTCTTTTTTCCCCATCTCCAATATTTTTAGAATTAATAAACGAAAGCATTCAAAGAAAGTGAAAAAAATAAACACTTTTCTTTAATGCTCCAATGAATTTTTTTCCCGGGTCGCTCACCGCAGTTTCCTGGAGATTAACCTTTAATTCCTGGAGACTCCAGGCCAATCCTGGAGGGTTGGCAACTCTCCAACAGAGGGCTTTCAGCAAAGAAGTACAAAATGGCTGGAAGAAACATAGTAATTTACTGGAAAGAATGAGGTTGAGATAACAAATAGAATTGTTTTACCAGTCCATTCTTGGTTTACGCTAATTTCACCTGAGGAATGCGACTGTGCCCCTGGACTAGGGATGAGAAAACCAGCCCAGGGTTCCATCACCTGGTGTCTCTCTCGCCTCTGAGTCAGAAGGTCATGGGTTCGAGCCCCACTCCAGGGACTTGAGCACATAATCCAGGCTGACGCTCCCAGTGCCAGTGCTGAGGGAGCGCTGCACTGTCGGAGGTGCCGTCTTTCGAATGAGACGTTAAACCGAGGCCCCGTCTGCCCTCTCGGGTGGGTGTAAAAGATCCCAAGGCATTATTCAAAGAAGAGTAGGGGGAGTTCTCCCCGGTGTCCTGGCCAATATTTATCCATCAGTCAATAGCAGGGAAAGCAGATTACCTGGTCATTATCACTTTGCTTGTTTGTGGGATCTTGCTGTGCACAAATTGGCTGCTGCGTTTCCTCCATTACAACAGTGACTCCACTTCAAAAGTGCTTTGGAATGTCCTGAGGTCGTGAAAGGCGCTATATAAATGCAAATTCTTTCATTATTTCTTTCTTTCTTCCCTGATCGCTACCCAGTGACTCCTGTTGGAAAGTTTGTGTGTGTGTGTGTGTGTGTTGTGTCTGTGTGTGTGTCTTTGTGTGTGTTGTGTCTGTGTGTGTGTGTGTGTGTTGTGTCTGTGTGTGTGTGTGTGTGTTGTGTCTGTGTGTGTGTGTGTGTGTTGTGTCTGTGTGTGTGTGTGTGTTGTGTCTGTGTGTGTGTGTGTGTGTTGTGTCTGTGTGTGTATGCCTGTGTGCATGTATGTGTCTGTGTGTGCGTCTGTGTGTCTCTGTGTCTGTGTGTGTGTGTCTGTGTGTATATGTGTGTGTGTCTCTGTGTGTGTCTGTGTGTGTGTCTCTGTGTGTTTCTGTGTGTGTCTTTGTGTGTGTGTCAGCGTGCCTGTCTGTGTTTGTGTACGTGTATGTGTGTCTCTGTGTGTGTGCGTGTGTGTTTGTGTCTGTGTGTCTATGTGGGTGCCTGTGTCTATGTTTGTCTGTGTGTCTGTGTGTGTCGTTGTGTGTATGTCTGTGTCCGTGTCTGTGTGTCTGTAAACGTGTGTCTCTATGTGTGTGTGTGTGTGTGTCTGTCAATCTGTGTGTGTCTGATTGTCTGTGTGTGTGTGTCTGTATGAGTGTGTTTCTGTGTGTGTGTGTGTGTTTCTGTGTGTGTGTGTGTGTGTGTGTGTGTGTGAGTCTGTGTGTGTGTGTGTGTGTGTGTGAGTCTGTGTGTGTGTGTGTGTGTGTCTGTGTGTGGTCTGTTTGTGTCTATGTTTCTGTGTCTGTGAGTGTGGCTGCGTGTGTTTGTCTGTGTCTGTGTGTATCTGTGTATGTGTGTGTGTGTGTGTGTCTGTCTGTGTGTGCGTCTGTGTGTGTCTATGTGTCTCTGTATGTGTGTCTGCGTGTGTGTGTATGTCCATGTCTGTGTGTCTATCTGTGTGTCTGTGTATGTCTCCGTGTGTCTGTGTATGTCTCTGTGTGTGACTGTGTGCATGTGTGTGTCTCTTTGTCTCTGTGTGTGACTGTGTGTGTGTTTCTGTGTGTCTGTGTATGTCTCTGTGTGTGTCTCTTTATGTGACTGTATATGTCTCTGTGTGTGACTGTGTGTGTGTCTCTATCTGTGTCTGTGCATGTCTCTGTGTGTGACTGTGTGTGTGTGGGTGTGTCTCTGTGTGTGACTGTGTATGTCTGTGTGTGTGTCTTTGTATGACTGTGTATGTCTTTGTGTGTGACGGTGTGACTGTGTGTGTCTGTGTGTGTGTGTATCTGTGTGTGACTGTGTGTATGTGTCTCTCTGTGTGTGACTGTGTGTGTGTATCTGTGTGTGTGTGTATGTCTCTGTGTGTGACTGTGTGTTTGTGTCTGTGTGTGACTCTGTGTGTGTGGGTGTGTCTCTATGTGTCTGTGTATGCCTCTGTGTGTGTGTGTGTCTCTCTCTCTCTCTCTGTGTTTGTGTATGTCTCTGTGTGTGACTGTGTGTGTGTGGGTGTGTCTCTGTGTGTGACTGTGTATGTCCCTGTGTGTGTCTCTGTGTGTGACTGTGTGACTGTGTGGGTGTCTCTCTGTGTGTGACTGTGTGTCTGTATGTGTGTCTGTGTGTGTGTGAGACAGTGTGTGTGTGTCTGTGTATGTCTCTGCATGTGACTGTGTGTGTGTATCTGTGTGTGTGTGTGTGTGTGTGTGTGTATGTTTCGGTGTGTGACTGTGTGTTTGTGTCTGTGTGTGACTCTGTGTGTGTGGGTGTGTCTCTGTGTGTCTGTGTATGCCTCTGTGTGTGACTGTGTGTGTCTCTATGTGTGTGTATGTCTGTGCGTGTGACTCTGTGTGTGTGTGTCTCTGTGTGTCTGTGTATGTCTCTGTGTATGCCTCTGTGTGTGACTGTGTGTGTCTCTATGTGTGTGTATGTCTGTGCGTGTGACTCTGTGTGTGTGTGTCTCTGTGTGTCTGTGTATGTCTCTGTGTGTGTCTCTGTGTGTGACTGTGTATGTCCCTGTGTGTGTCTCTGTGTGTGACTGTGTTTGTGTGTATCTGTGTGTGTGTATGTCTCTGTGTGTGACTGTGTGTTTGTGTCTGTGTGTGACTCTTTGTGTGACTGTATATTTCTCTGTGTGTGACTCTGTGTGTGTGTCTCTCTCTCTCTGTGTTTGTGTATGTCTCTGTGTGTGACTGTGTGTGTGTGGGTGTGTCTCTGTGTGTCTGTGTATGCCTCTGTGTGTGACTGTGTGTGTCTCTGTGTGTGTCTCTTTGTGTGACTGTGTATGTCTCTGTGTGTGACTGTGTGTGTGTGGGTGTGTCTCTGTGTGTGACTGTGTATGTCCCTGTGTGTGTCTCTGTGTTTGACTGTGTATGTCTGTGTGTATGTCTCTTTGTATGACTGTGTAAGTTTCTTTGTGTGACTGTGTATGTCTGTGTGTGAATGTGTGTGTCTCTGTGTGTAACTATGTGACTGTGTGTGTGTGTGTGTCTGTGTGTGACTGTGTGTGTCTCTCTGTGTGTGTCTGTATGTGTGTCTCTGTGTGTGTGTGAGACAGTGTGTGTGTGTCTGTGTATGTCTCTGCATGTGACTGTGTGTGTGTGTATCTGTGTGTGTGTGTGTGTGTGTATGTTTCGGTGTGTGACTGTGTGTTTGTGTCTGTGTGTGACTCTGTGTGTGTGGGTGTGTCTCTGTGTGTCTGTGTATGCCTCTGTGTGTGACTGTGTGTGTCTCTATGTGTGTGTATGTCTGTGTGTGTGACTCTGTGTGTGTGTGTCTCTGTGTGTCTGTGTATGTCTCTGTGTGTGTCTCTGTGTGTGACTGTGTATGTCCCTGTGTGTGTCTCTGTGACTGTGTGTCTGTGTGTGTGTCTGTGTGTGTGTCTCTCTGTGTGTGTGTCTGTGTGTGTGACGGTGTGTGTGTGTCTGTGTATGTCTCTGCGTGTGACTGTGTGTGTGTATCTGTGTTTGTGTGTGTATGTCTCTGTGTGTGACAGTGTGTATGTCTCTGTGTGTGTCTCTGTGTGTGACTGTGTATGTCCCTGTGTGTGTCTCTGTGACTGTGTGTCTGTGTGTGTCTGTGTGTGTCTCTGTGTGTGACTGTGTATGTCCCTGTGTGTGTCTCTGTGACTGTGTGTCTGTGTGTGTGTCTGTGTGTGTGTCTCTTTGTGTGTGTGTCTGTGTGTGTGACGGTGTGTGTGTGTCTGTGTATGTCTCTGCGTGTGACTGTGTGTGTGTATCTGTGTTTGTGTGTGTATGTCTCTGTGTGTGACAGTGTGTTTGTGTCTGTGTGTGTCTGTGTGTGACTGTGTGTGTGGGTGTGTCTCTGTGTGTCTGTGTATGTCTCTGTGTGTGACTGTGTGTCTGTGTGTGTGTCTGTCTCTCAGTGTGTCTATGTGTGTCTCTGTGTGTGACTGTGTGTGTGTCTGTGTGTGTATGTCTCTGTGTGTCTGTGTATTTCTCTGCGTGTGACTGTGTGTGTGGGTGTTTGACTGTATATGTCTGTGTGTGTGTGTCTGTGTGTGTGTGACTCTGTGTGTGTGTCTGTGTGTGTGTGACTCTGTGTGTGTGTCTGTGACTGTGTGTGTGTGTCTCTATGTGTCTGTGTATTTCTGTTTGTGTGTATGTGTGTGTGTGTGTCTGTGTATTTCTGTGTGTGTGTGTGTCTCTGTGTTTCTGTGTGTGTGTGTGTGTCTCTGTGTGTCTGTGTATTTCTGTGTGTGTGTGTGTGTGTATGTGTATGGGTGTGTCTGTGTGTGTGTGTGTATTTCTGTGTGTGTGTGTCTCTGTGTTTCTGTGTGTGTGTGTGTGTCTGTGTGTCTGTGTATTTCTGTGTGTGTGTGTGTCTCTGTGTTTCTGTGTGTGTGTGTGTGTGTGTGTCTCTGTGTTTCTGTGTGTGTGTGTGTGTGTGTCTGTGTGTCTGTGTATTTCTGTGTGTGTGTGTGTCTCTGTGTTTCTGTGTGTGTGTGTGTGTGTGTCTCTGTGTGTCTGTGTGTGTGTCTCTGTGTGTCTGTGTAATTCTGTGTATGGGTGTGTCTGTGTGTGTGTGTGTGTATTTCTGTGTGTGTGTCTCTGTGTTTCTGTGTGTGTGTGTGTGTGTGCCTCTGTGTGTTTCTGTGTGTGTGTGTGTCTCTGTGTGTCTGTGTATTTCTGTTTGTGTGTGTTTCTGTGTGTCTGTGTGTGTGTGTATTTCTGTGTGTGTCTGTGTGTGTGTGTGTGTGTGTGTGTCTCTGTGTCTCTGTGTGTCTGTGTATTTCTGTGTCTCTGTGTCTCTGTGTGTCTGTGTATTTCTGTGTGTGTGTGTCTCTGTCTCTGTGTGTGTGTATCTGTGTGTGTGTGTGTGTGTGTCTCTGTGTCTCTGTGTGTCTGTGTATTTCTGTGTGTGTGTGTCTCTGTGTCTCTGTGTGTCTGTGTATTTCTGTGTGTGTGTGTCTCTGTGTCTCTGTGTGTCTGTGTATTTCTGTGTGTGTGTGTCTGTGTGTGTGTGTCTGTGTGTGTGTGTGTGTCTCTGTGTGTCTGTGTATTTCTGTGTGTGTGTGTGTGTCTCTGTGTGTCTGTGTGTGTGTGTCTCTGTGTGTGTGTGTATTTCTCTGTGTGTGTGTGTGTGTGTCTCTGTGTGTCTGTGTGTGTCTCTGTGTGTCTGTGTGCGTGTGTCTCTGTGTGTCTGTGTGTGTGTGTCTGTGTATTTCTGTGTGTCTATGTGTCTGTGTATTTCTGTGTGTGTGTGTGTGTGTGTCTCTGTGTGTCTGTGTCTCTGTGTGTCTGTGTGTGTGTGTGTCTCTGTGTGTCTGTGTGTGTGTGTCTCTCTCTGTGTCTGTGTGTGTGTATTTCTGTGTGTGTGTGTCTGTGTGTGTGTGTGTCTCTGTGTGTGTGTGTCTGTGTGTCTCTGTGTGTCTGTGTGTCTCTGTGTGTCTGTGTGTGTGTGTGTCTCTGTGTGTCTCTGTGTGTCTGTGTGTCTCTGTGTGTCTCTGTGTGTCTGTGTGTGTGTGTGGGTGAGGAGAGGATGAGGTTTGGATGTGATACCCTGCTGCCACTTGCTATCTCGGTCCACCCATGATGAAAGGTGACTGAGGTGAGGTAACGGATTGTAACCAGTTCCCAGAAGAAACCAGGGTCATCAGGAGAAAAGGGGAGAAAGTTGGCAAAACAAAAATGGGCTTCCTTGAGACTGAGGTGTTGAGTTAGAGAAAAGGCCAAACAACCCAGCTCACAGATTGCTCTGTGTCTCACTTTCATTTTCCCATTATTGCGACAGGCAGGATAAAGACTTCCTTCCACTCTCTGATTGGCCATGTGCTCGGTTTAATCAAGGATTCCACGCTGCTTTCTCGAGAAGTTAATCACACACGGCTACAAGAAGCTCAACAGTTTGGTGTGTTTTGAAACAAAGGGGACTCTGAAATGAAACGACCCATTCAAAGGCAAAATTATTTCCTTGTGTGCGAGAGACAGATGATTGTCCCTCTGAGTCCTTCGAGTGGGAATGGATTCCACTGTTTACTGGCACATACAACATGTATCCCACGACCCAC